>NC_137650.1:2424640-2452140 GCF_963422515.1 Blennius ocellaris | reverse complement strand
GTGTGTGTGTGGGGAGGGAGGGGGTAATCCACTAAACCAGAAGTTTTGCTGGCTTGCTGCTCTATATACTCTATTGGCTAAAGTGCTCACATTTCCACTGATGTTTCTCCTGGAAACTGCCATGCAGGCTTGAAGTACTTATTTGCTCCAAGTAGCCTAATGAGAGGAAATGCAGATTGTCCAAAATGTTTTATTGCTTTAGCATGCAAGCTTCTTTTTCAGGATTCTTTTTTTTTTTTTTGTTCAATTCTTTGTCCTGTTTCACATTTTGGCCAAATTGTATCTGAGTGCAGGAATGGCTCCACAGTTGTCTATTTTTATGCAAAAAGGACAACAATGAGTGATAACATTGGCAGAATGACGGGACTGAGCAGCGTCGGGTGCATGAACAACACCTACATACAGTAAATGCAGATAAGGTGACACAGATGACCCAAGACAGATAAACAGAACAAAGCACTATTGTATACCAGTGTGGAGTGGAGGGCAGGCCACGCTTCGTGCAACATACAGGCCTCTCGTGGCTTTTTGGTTGTCCTTGACTGGGACATCAATGAATATTAAATGATCAAATGAAAATGATTGGACTTGATGCATTCAGTGCCATTGCTTTAATATTTGTGAACACACCTTTCACGTTGCACCAGTTAGCAGACCTTACCTATTGATTACTCATTTCCAGTGATGCCTGTAATGCGTTATTTACTAACGCGTTACTCTCATATGACCACTTTTGTCAATAACCAGTATTCAGATTAAAGTTACTTGTCCAAGTCACTGTGCGTTACTATTGTAGCGTCCCGCTAGATGACTTTCTTGTCTGCAAAGCCGCTTTATAAACAGAACCGGCTGCTCCTCCATTCTCCTCGGAGAGACACATGCAGAGAGCAGGTAGTGCAAATAGATAAATAGTGCAACAACAGACTACAAGTATGGAGCCTCCGAAGGGACATGGAGGAAGAGGGGAAAAAAATCTCGGGATCTCGCAAAACTTTTTCGAGATTGCGCAAAACTATCTCAGGATCTCGCAATAACTTTAGCGAGATCACGCAAAAGCATGTCCTTTCACTAAGCACTGCTTGAATTTTGGGCCAATTTCAAAATTAAACTCAATAAAACTCTAGTACGGGTGGGTGTCCTCCATTAGCTTTAGCTTCTCTCCACAACAGTGGGGGGTACGGTGTCTCTGAAAGGACAAAACTTAGTTGATTGGGGTACGGTGTCTCTGAAAGGACAAACTTAGTTGATTGGGTACGGTGTCTCTGAAAGGACAAACTTAGTTGATTGGGGTACGGTGTCTCTGAAAGGACAAACTTAGTTGAGGGGGGTACGGTGTCTCTGAAAGGACAAACTTAGTTGAGGGGGGTACGGTGTCTCTGAAAGGACAAACTTAGTTGAGGGGGGTACGGTGTCTCTGAAAGGACAAACTTAGTTGAGGGGGGTACGGTTTCTCTGAAAGGACAAACTTAGTGGAGGGGTGTACAGTGTCTCTGAAAGGACAAACTTAGTTGAGGGGGGTACGGTGTCTCTGAAAGGACAAACTTAGTTGAGGGGGGTACGGTGTTTCTGACAGGACAAACTTAGTTGAGGGAGGTACGGTGTTTCTGACAGGACAAACTTTGTTGAGGGGGGTACGGTGTTTCTGAAAGGACAAACTTAGTGGAGGGGTGTACAGTGTCTCTGAAAGGACAAACTTTGTTGAGGGGGGTACGGTGTTTCTGACAGGACACACTTAGTTGAGGGGGGTACGGTGTCTCTGACAGGACAAACTTAGTTGAGGGGTGTACAGTGTCTCTGACAGGACAAACTTTGTTGAGGGGGGTACGGTGTCTCTGACAGGACAAACTTAGTTGATTGGGGTACGGTGTCTCTGAAAGGACAAACTTAGTTGAGGGGGGTACGGTGTCTCTGAAAGGACAAACTTAGTTGAGGGGGGTACGGTGTCTCTGAAAGGACAAACTTAGTTGAGGGGGGTACGGTGTCTCTGAAAGGACAAACTTAGTCCAGGGGGGTACGGTGTCTCTGAAAGGACAAACTTAGTTGAGGGGTGTACAGTGTCTCTGAAAGGACAAACTTAGTTGAGGGGGGTACGGTGTTTCTGACAGGACAAACTTAGTTGAGGGGGGGTACGGTGTTTCTGACAGGACAAACTTAGTTGAGGGGGGTACGGTGTCTCTGAAAGGACAAACTTAGTTGAGGGGGGTACGGTGTCTCTGAAAGGGCAAACTTAGTCCAGGGGGGTACGGTGTTTCTGACAGGACAAACTTAGTTGAGGGGGGGTACGGTGTTTCTGACAGGACAAACTTAGTTGAGGGGGGTACGGTGTTTCTGACAGGACAAACTTAGTTGAGGGGGGTACGGTGTTTCTGACAGGACAAACTTAGTTGAGGGGGGTACGGTGTTTCTGACAGGACAAACTTAGTTGAGGGGGGTACGGTGTCTCTGAAAGGACAAACTTAGTTGAGGGGGGTACGGTGTCTCTGAAAGGACAAACTTAGTTGAGGGGGGTACGGTGTCTCTGAAAGGACAAACTTAGTCGAGGGGGGTACGGTGTCTCTGACAGGACAAACTTAGTTGAGGGGGGTACGGTGTTTCTGACAGGACAAACTTAGTTGAGGGGGGTACGGTGTCTCTGAAAGGACAAACTTAGGCGATCAAATACATTATGCTCATTTCTAACAATATCGTTTTGCAAGATCTCGAAAAAGTTATTGTGAGATCTCAAGATAGTGGGGTCTTTTTTTTCCTCTTCCTTTTTCCCCCTCCATGTCCCTTTGGGGGTTCCGTACTACAACTACATCTTTACATCTAAAAATCTGATAATAAAGCCGTGAGTCAGATATAAATACAACAAAGAATGAAGGTCAAAGGTTAAATATGTATCAGCAGGAGGCCAGGCAGTGATCAGCAGACTTTTTGGCAAAACCAGTTGTAATTTTGATGTTGTCAAAATATTGTCAGCAGCTGCTGAAAGTAACTAAAAAGTTGGTTGTAATATAATTGAGTTACCTTTTAAAGGATTAATCAGTAACCAGATAACTTTTTCAAGGTAACTGTGGCAACACTGCTCATTTCTAGTAAAGGAAAACAACATTAACCCAATAATAAAACCCACAGATACTGCCTCATGCAATACAAAGCTGTTGTATGAGCACAGTTTCAACACTACTCTTTCAGTATTGCCACAGAGGGGCTTCTTTGTACCTGTTTGAAAGTCACATTTGTGCCTGGTGTGTGGCCTGAATGACTGATCCTGCACTTTCTTTCCAACCGACAGTCTGTCCTTAAAATGACCGGAACTGATGGCAGAGCACAACATGCCTGCCTTGCTTGAATAGCCAATGAAAAGAACACCTCTAAAATATCACCATTTTAAATAAGTGCGCATGGAGTAGCAAAACAATTACTCATAAAATAATAATTAGTCCCAGGAGACACATCTGCTATCCGAGCAAAGACAATAAAAAGAAGATAATAATCCGCGCATATTGGTCAGAAGGTGAAGACGTCTTTTCAGTCGAGTCTGGACACGGACAGACCCTCCTCCTTCGTCTTCTTCTCAGTCATTGCCAATCCGTTAATTACAGCCGAGACCGAAGGGACTAATGATCATGTTCCACAGGGTGGTAATGACACAATTATAACTGCGAGGACATCAGTCATCTCCAATTAGCTCATTCCATGTCCTTGGCCTTTTAGACACACACATTTGGACGAGTGAATAAGACAAAATTGCAGATGAGTGTCATTGAACTTAATGACTGTCTCACACCATGTTCCTCAGCTTGACAAGTTTTTTAAAAGAAGTGAAAAAAAAGTGAGTTTAGTACCCCATACTCCACCAGGTGAATGCGCAAGCAGTGATAAAAATCGATGCGTCAACAGCATGCAGTGTAAATCAAAAAATAAAATATACAGTGAATCGGGACAGTATATCAAGCCTCGAATGAAAGATGAATATTTCGGACTCAGTCATCCCTTTTCCGAGAAAATGATGAGATACTTAGTATGCCAAGGCTCTAAATTTATCCTGAAGTTTAGCTTTGTTCAGAAATTGATTTTAGCTGCCAGAATACATGTCAAGGCTTTTTCCTCGGAGTAGTGATTTTCTGCCCGGTTCCACAAAGCGCGACAACTCAGGATGGTTTATGACCCACATGTTCTGCCAGGCTGCCTTACATTCACACCATATTTAACTGCTGACAATTAAACCCGCCAACAACCTTTTCGTTGTAACTGTCATCGCAGTAATTTAATGCTCCAGTGAAACCAAGATGAGCTGTGACATTATAAGGAAGTGGAGATGATGCATAACACCCATCATTTCTACCGACTAATGTATACACGGCCATGAAGGTCAGTTCATCAAACCCATTGTTGTTTCACTGATAATTACCCTTGTTTTCCTTTAAAATAAACACACAATGCTGGAAAAAAAAAAAAAAAACCTGTGATGAATATTGTCGATTCTTAGCACAGATGGAAAAAAACGTTTGTTTTCGGGGTGGCGGAGACCAATCTACTAGAAGGACAAACCACAAGCACACGGGGAGAACACGCAAACTCAACACATAGAAGCTGCTTGGCCCAGACTCGAACCGGGGATTCTCTCACCTCAAACCTCTGCACAGCATGCCATGCATTGTTGTGATCTATTTAAAAAGAAGGTAACAGGACTGATTTAAAGAAATTACATTTCTTGTTCATTGTTTTCTCACTTCTTCAACCAAGTAGCCAACCAGCCAACCAACCAACCAACTAGCCAGCCAATTATCCAACCAACCAGCATAGTAGGAAACCAACCAACCCGACACCCCATGACAATGGACCAAGACAATTGCATTAAGCCTTCTGAACATATACTGTTGTAACGAACAGGAAGCTCGTTCCTTTATTTTGATGCACTCACAGCACTTTATCAGCACTTTATAAGGTTTATCAGCACTTTAAAAGGCACACGGCACTTTAAGATAAAGATATTTGCACATATGTAAATGAATTTGCACACAATTGTTGTTTTAACTTATTTATTGAATGGTCTGTTGTGGATAGGTCCGGCCACCTGTGGAGAAACACAACAATGAATTGAGCAATGTGCAATATGTGTATTTAAGAATATCTTATTATTTTACTTGTTGATGTGTGTGCTGTGAATGTTTGAAGATGAGTGTTGTGTGTTTCCACTCACCTTGTCATGTGTTCAGGCCGGTGTCTGAGTAAAAGATTCCCCCTGGGACAGACACCGTTGAGGAAGGTTCCGGGCTGAACCAAGAGGAGGAACAAGTGGGGGTGTTGCACATAGTTTTAGTAGGGTTTACAACTTAATTTACTATTTAGGTGTTTGGTTTTAGAGGTATTGGTTAATAGGAGTTTTGGTTCATTAAGTTATAGTTAGGGTTTTGGTTTGGAGGATTTTAACTTGGTTTTTAGACACTAATGTTAACTTTTATTACCTATGGAGTTTTAATGGTTTCACCCAGTTGAGGGAAGTGGATTTAAGGCGCCTTTTTACATCATTCACTGTTCTGCTGCTGGAGAAGCCACACTCCTCAATCCTCCAATGCATTTGTAGCACGTTGTAAGTTTTTGTTTTGGGCACTTGTGAAAATAAAAGAAAGAAAGATGTGGACCACCTGCAAAGCTGACTCATCCCTGATTTTACTCACTGCTCAAACCGCTCGCCAGCCATTCTGAGGCCATATCGGAGATCCGAGGTCTAACAACTGTATTCATGTCATCCGTATTTCTGTCGATCTCCAAGAAGCCTATGGATACCGAGCATCAGTGTTGTGCTACCAGTGACCATGAGAGCCACTGACTGATATGCAAAGTCCTTGAGTATAATCCATATTGCGCTAAACCACATATAGATAGATAGATAAATAGATAGATAACTAACTTTATTAATCCCCGAAGGGAAATTGTTTTGTTGCAGCATTCTGGTTTATAAAATACAATGGAATAGAATATAAAAAGTAGGGAATAAAAATATACAAATATACAAATATAAAAATATCTGGGTAGGACATAACTTAAGAAATGAGCGTGAGTAATTATAATGAGGCTCTGACGGAGGTAGACGACGAGTTAAAAAGTCTTATTGCCGTGGGGAGGAAGGACTTCCTGTCACGTTCCTTAGAGCAGCAGGTTGGATCAGTCTGTTGCTGAAGCTGCTCTTCAGCTGGTCCAGTGTCTTGTGGAGGGGGGGGGGGGGGGGGGGGGGGGGGGGGGGATTGTCCATGATTGCTAGCAGTTTTGCCAGCATTCTGTCCTCCACCACCTCCTCCAGGTGACCAGCTTGGAGCCAACAACAGACTCTGCCTTCCTGATCAAATATTGACCTCCCTGATAATGCAGCACATAGCTGGGGAGTCTGATTTCAAAGTGGCTGACTCCTGTAGCAAGAAACATTGAGGAAAGTATTGAACGTCATTGTCTTCCTCGTTGTTAATACGAAAATAAAAAAAACAATTGTCCATTGTTGAAACACAATTTATTTAACTTCCTCAGTGTCTAACGCAGTGTTGACACTGCTTCTGCTACATCCTGGAGAAATAGAGCATAGTGTTCCTCATCAAAGAAGTATTGCGAACGAGTATAGAAGTATTTAGGCAGTCATGAAAACATTGATTGAAAAGTACAAAGTCAGCAGGTCGAGCAGGGCGTTTACAGTCTGAACATGTACCTATTAGGGTCAATGTCTCTGCTCTGGCTCTCCACATTTGCCATTTTCTCCTTATTTAGCTGGGATTGCTTGAACCCTTGCTGCAGCCATCAGTAAGATTTTAGCAGTCTTGAAGATGGATGGATGTTGGTATGACTTCGACCAGCTCTCTTTAACTGTACACAATGAGATGTTGACTTCCTCACACCACTCTCTCCTGAGCATGTTAGCCCTCTCCTCACAGCTGACTCTGTATCAGTATAGCTCTATGTCTGCCGCTCTTTTTGGTGTCAACAGCACCAAGTGCATGAAAACTGTGTGGCACTCAACCGTGCCGAGCTTCAAAGGGGTTTTCAATAGTCTCATAGCAACAGCGGGAGCCTCATCTAGTGCTTTCCCCAAAATATCTGCCAAGTGCTCCCAGCTATAATACAGATGCTCAGAGTACAAAGGGCCTCAGCTCAGCAGTGTTATCATTTATAATTCAGGGAAATCTTGGTTTCCCTCACTGCGCAGCACAAGTTTCACCCTGTGATGGAGTCCACAAGAAGCAAGTCTTGCACTGCAAAAAAGTCCTCCGAAAAAATATACTAAAACAAGAAAATTAATTCTTAAAATGAGCAAAAGTATCTGCCAACAGATACTACAAAATTTTACTTGACAAGATTTTCAAAAATAAGACAATAATACTAGCCCCATAGGACCCACGATGATCTTAAAAATAGCATTTTTGGACTCAAAACAATTATTATTCTCTATTATCAAGGAATATTATTTAGAATTATTTTCTTAAAATCTAGACCTATTCACTGATTTTTGGCCAAATGAGACCTGCGGACTGGAAATAACAAAATTAGCTCAGTGAATATGACTTGAAACTGGAACAGCAATAGTATATACCAGCATATTTTACTTGATTATGAGGATTTAAACAAGAAAGAAATGCTTAAAATAAGAGTCTAAGGCTGTGCAAATTATCCTGAAATATGAATTTAAACCTCACAGTACTTATAACTAGTTTTTAATACTCAACGCCAAGACCATTTTAGCTTAGAAGAAAATAAAGTAATAATCATCTTAAAACTAGAATAATAATCTTAGCAGACAGTTTTATTTTAAGCAAAAATTACTTATTAGTCAAAAACAAGTAATTTTTCACTTAATTTAAGAAATTATATCTTGCCTAGATTTCACTTTTTGCAGTGTGGGAAGTAGAAATCTGCTGTTTGCTGGTTCAACAGGATGTTGACTTGTTTTTGTTGTAGTTTTAAAACAGAACCACCCAAAGCGTCTCCTGGATTCAATTTTAATGGTTAATTTGAAATATGTTGTACTAGAAATCAGAGGAGTGCGTTCTGGCAGATCACTTCCGGGGCCACACTGTCAAAATTCCTCCGAAAAAATAAGAAAAAAATATACTAAAACAAGAAAATTAATACTAAAAATAAGGAAAATTATCTGCCAACAGAACACGAACATTTTACTTGACAAGATAGCAGAAAATAATTCTCGCCCCATATGACCCAGTGGGATCTTGAAAACAGCATTTTTGGACTCAAAACAAGTATTATTTTTATGTGTTATTATTTTCAAATCTTAAAATAAGAAGATTGGGCTCATGAAATGCTAGTTCAGCTCCTTCGATTGGTACTCAGTCATCTTAAAATGAGTTTTAAGCCTAACAGTACTAATAACTAGTTTTTAATACTTAACGCCAAGACCACTCTAGGTAATAAGAAAATAAAGTAATAACCATCTTAAAACTAGAATAATAATCTTAGCAGACAATTTGGTTTTAAGTAAAAGTTATTTATTAGTCAAAAACAAGTCATTTTTCACTTAATTTAAGAACTTATATTTTGCAGTGTGTTGACATATTTTACTGGTCGAGATTAAACATGAGTAAAATCCCCCAAAATTTAAGCAGTTTATGTTCTTTATCTGTGATTATGCATTTCAAAAGTTTCTGTTACCCATCGGGGCCAAAGTCCCACCAGCCCGTCTCCTCGCACAGCATGTGCCACCAGAGGGCTCATTTATTAAACTGCTTCCTTTTCCTCCATCGTTGGCTTGTTTTTATGTGGTAAATCCAAATTGACAGAACACGGTGCTCAGAGAGATGTAGAACATGTCGGGGCAGGTGTGAAGCTTTGAGTTTTGGATGACATCACTGGAAGGTCATCCCTGGTGAAGAGACACCAACCCATGTGCTCTGTTAATCCACACACACACACACACACACACACACACACACACACACACACACACACACACACACACACACACACACACACACACACACACACACACACACGTTCTCCCGCCAGGCTTTGAGCCACCGGGTCCTCCAGCCGGCAGATGGCTGCGTGGAAAGGTTGAGTGTTAATAAAGAGCAGCTGGTAGAGTTCAGGTTTGACCTTCATCCCGCGGTGAACCGAGAGACGCTCCCCGATGACGCGTGTGCGTCGTCTGATGGATGGCATGAACTCAGCAACAGACACATTTCTCTAACATTGCAGCCCAAATGTGAAACATTCTTTAAGTCCAATAGCAACCCACCATGGTACACACGTTAATATACTGCATTTTTATGTCAAGTAATTTGGTGACCAAGCAGTTGTCTGGAAAATTAACCTTATAATTAACTACATATATGCATCCTGGCTTAGATGTTTAATAGACAGCTAAAGTTAGATTGTTCGATATATTCTGGTTTATTGCAATGCCCCTGTGAAGGATAACAAGTCTATTTCTCTCCAGGAAATGAATAGAAGAACATAAATAGACACTGGCCTCACATCCATCAATCTTTCATCCAACCCAACACAAAGTTTTTATCTTGACCCCTTTTTTTATTAATGTCTCACTCACTCAACACGATTGTTGAAAGAAAGTCATACTTCTTGAGATATGATACTCGCACTAGTGATGATTTGTTGCATCGTTGCCTGCTTGCCTATCAGTATAGATTTCTCTTTTAATGAAAAAATGTGCACAAATTTACTTGCATGCTATCTAATAAAGCAACGATACACTGTAGTGACACCTTCACCAGTCAATGATAGGGTGAAACCCTGTCATGGAGTGTGAGTAGTGACGGCCAAATGAAGCTTCATGAAGCTTCATGAACCATTTCCTTTATTTTCTGACTCCACTATACGGGCTCTTGATTTGAAGATAGAGTCTGAAAGACTGTGTCAGGGATACGGACAGGACCCAAGTGCAGGACTGTGGAGGCAGGTTGGGTTCAATCAAGTCTTTTATTTGATGACAGCACAGACCGATGATTAGCAGGATGCTCCTTGACATGAGGAGCACAGCAGACTTGATTCCTACGCCCTGGACAGACCGGACGAGACATGGACGACTAACACTGGACCGGACGGACGAGACCTGGACGACTAACAGACTGGACCGGACGGACGAGACCTGGACGACTAACAGACTGGACCGGACGGACGAGACCTGGACGACTAACAGACTGGACCGGACGGACGGACGGGACATCGATAACAAACAAACCAACAATGAACAAACACACACAGGACATATATAGGGCAGGGTGATTATCGAAAGTGGCCACAGGTGAGGTGCTGGAGCGCCCATACCTATGGCCCGCCCACTCTTAAAGGAGACCTCAGTCTACCTCCGGACAGACTGGCGATGAAGTGAGCTTTCAAACATTTGTTGAAAAGCCACTGTCATCTAGTGGCTTCAGGAAACAGACAATGTTTCATGAAGCTTCATTTGGCCGTCACTAAGTGTGAGTGACACACCTGAACGCATCACTCAAGGGGGCAGAGTCACAAGATCATATCTGAGCCGGTGCACGGTGCGCCCCGGTTGAGTTTGCGCCCTGGGCACGTTGCCCACTTCGTCCAGATGTTATTGATCTGTATGAAATCCATAATCTTTCCTTTGACGAGTACATATAACACATACATATAATCAGTGTCTACAAAGTTTAAATTGGTGACAATCAGTCCAAAATCTGTCTCAATTTGCACGTTTCTTTTCTATTTGACATGATCAAGTTATGTCTGTCCTGATCAATGCAATTGACACCTATGTTGCACATATCGGTCTACAAACATTGAGATCTCAAACTTTTAGGATTATTTTTTACATTTGCAGTCTGTCCTTGATCTGCATGCTCCTGATGTCCAACAGTGTTACTACCAGCTACATCTCAACTGTAAAGTTTCACTTTACAAACTGAAAATATCGTGCACATCTTTGCCATCAAGGGTTGAAGACTGGTCTGCCGAGTTTTATCCCGGTTTGTCATGAAATTTTCGTATTGAGTCTAATCAGTAGTTGCCTGATTGGTCAGTGCAGCGTGACCGCTTGTAAACTAGATGAAGTTCAGTGTTCTCTCAGCATGTCACTTTCATCTTATACATTTTTTTTTTTTAAAGAACATGCACAACATTTAAAGTTAATCCTGCCTGGATGTTATCCAGGATAACATGTTAGGATGCTAATCAGTTCTGCGGCATGCACAGATACACACCGGCAGCCCAGAGCTGCGTCTCTGTGAGGAGGAGGTGAAGACACAGGAGGGCCGCGGAATGATTTGACAGATCTGCTGGTCATTCACACGTTAGAACTCTTAATGAATCTGCGGACGGAGCGCGATGTGCTTAAGAATAGTAATGGCGTGGAATGTGTTAGGACTTGATCCTGTCAGAACACAGCAGACAGGTGTTGACGCGCAGCAACATTAATAAAATGACAGGGTGGTGTTGTGGGAGCGTATGCTATCCAGCTGATTGGCCGAGCCCGTGGCCAGCGGACTGGCTGACACAATCAATGATCTGTTGCGAACTGAGTGCAGAAAAAAAAAAAAAAAGTTGCCCAAGAGAGCTGGTAATGTACTTCTCTGCTCGTGGATTAAAGAATTTATTAACTCACTTGTTAGGTGTTGCAGAAAGTTCAACACTGTAAATTGTTTGGTTTGGAAATGACTTCATCCATCCACTTATGGGCTGTAATAGCTTTTCATCTTCCAAGGTCGGCGAGGAATATAGTACATATCTCAACGTCCGCCGGGCTCAATGTTAGCTGCACCTTGAGCAAGCGTCTATTTATCACGTCAACGTGGAAATTATCGAGAGGTTTAATTTACTCGTGACAGCAAACGTCCCGCAAATTATTCATGGGAAAAAGTAATGCAGCTCAGAAATGATTGCCACTGAATTAAAGTTAGCAGGTGCCGCTAATTGGATAAACACAAGTTGAATTTCACAAACTGTGAACAACTATCATTAAGAAATTGATCAACTATAACACAAGTGAAGTAAAAAACATTGATTATCTCATTGTGTTGTGTAATTGTGGGTGAATTATTAGTCCCCAGAGTCGATGCATTGGAAGCTGGAAAATAGGCAAGCGGAAGGATTTCAGTAGGTTTGATAAGGACTAGATTGTTGTGGTTTGTCTTCATGAGAATATCTCCAAAACTGCAGCTGTTATGGGGTTTTACCTTTCTGCAGTGGTCATTTTCACTGAACTGTGATCCAAGAAAAAGTTGTGAACAGGACCTTAATTATTGCAGCTCTCACAATGATCACAGTTGACCGTGTTTCATTTTAAAGTAATGAATTAGCTTTATTTATTTTGATAAAGAAACACAATCTACCTTCTATAGCAATGTTTTTTTGACATGGAAACACATTTGAAAAAGGACACGCAAAACACCTATTGGGACATATATATATATTTTTTATTTTTTTATATATATATTTTTATATTTTTGTATATTTTTATATATTTTTTATATATATTTTTTTCTTTATATATATATATATAAAGAAAAAAATCATCTTTTGAATGATATATAATATAAAGCTTTATTATCTTCGAAGTGAAACATTTTCCACATTAGTATTAAAAAATAAGAAAAATAGATCATTTGTGATGTGCCGTCCAATAATTCCTGTAAAAAACAAATGACCTGAATAATCTGTGTAAAATGTCTCTGTAACTTTTTGTTATAATTCAACAGTATTTTTAATTAGTTCCATCATTGATCATCAGAAACTGAGACACGAAAGCTTTATTTTGATGGGTTTTGAAGTAACGTTATAACACCAATCATAGAAAAAAAATAAAAATTCAAACTATTTGTAATTTGAGGTGTTGTTTTGGGCCTTAAACTTGATTTGTGTTGTTTGTAGTTGCATTGAATCCATGAATCTGATGAAATGAAACATTTGACCCATTATCCAAACTGATGAATGATCATTATTCCTCTTCCTTGTTCAGTTGCAACTTGTGTTACTCCACAACTCTACATAATCATTTAGATATTGTATCATGAGGGCAGATTAAAGAGTGTGTGGGGCTCTATAACCTCCAAAATGTTTATTTGAATGTTTTATATGTGATTTCCTGTTAATCCTTTACTCTCTTGTCAATGATAACTACATCTACCTGAACCAGCCTCTGTGAGTCAACCCCACACTTATTAAACAGCATCATTGTCGTCTTGCTTAAATGTAAAGACTTTACGATAAACATTTATTTTACTGGTGAAGTACTGTGTCGTATCTCCCAAATCACATTCTCAGATTTCTCTCCTGAACAGAAAATACTGCAGAGGTTAATGCTGGTGCTAAAATATAAGCTATCAGATTTAGGGATGCACCGAATTGAAAATTTTTGGCCGAAGCCGAAGCCGAATAATAATCAAACCCTTGGCCGAATACCGAATACCGAATGTGGTTGTTAAGTTTTTAATTATTTTTTTTTTAAATATTGTATAAATAAAATAAATTTTTAGACATGATTTTCAAACAAAATAAATGTTTATTTAATATTCTGACATGCAGTGCACAAGTGCACAAGTGGATAAACCCACAACAAATGAATTATTGTCCTTTAGGCACAAGTCTTCTTCACAGTAGGCTAATAATGTAAACAGAAGGCTCAAGTAAATTGCCACAAGTGTGCTTGTAACCACAGGTACATAACACATCCCAGACCAGAACAGACTTGTCAGTAACAGAACTTTGACAAAACTATGACATCTGAGACAACCCTTCAATTGTTTTATACAAACAAAAACACTAAAACAAACAACTGTGCCTGCATAATGTCAAGCCGACATTGCAAAAATAAAATGAAAAGTGCAAACAACAAATGAATGATTGTCCTTTGGCATAAGTCTACTTCGCCTACTCCTTCAGGAACAGTGGAGGTTCTTCTTTATGACCAGTAGCTTCTCTGCTTGGTCACATGTCAGTCTGTTCCTCCTCTCATCAAGGACATGAGATCAGCACTAAACAGCCTCACTATCAGTGCTTGTGCATGGAGCAGCCAGGGACCTTGGAGTGGAAACAACATTGTAGGTCCAGTTCATTGTTATCAAGCAATTAAGAATAAATTATAAAGAGAAAAAGAAAACCAATCCCTTTCCCATAATATCAGCTTATTGTTTTAAATGTTACTGTACATCACCATTGCTCGTGTGCACTTTCATTGTAGTATTCCTATATTGTTTTATATTGCATTAATTACATTATACATTTAGTTTTTACCACTGTAAACCACTTTGTAAGTATGTTTTGAAAATAGCGCCTGCTGGGCAACGTGTAACGAGGCTCAATGTGCTCAACAAGCCTCCGAAAGCCAATGTCCCCCACAACACTAGACGGTTGATCCTCCAAAGCAATGAACTCCATGACCTTCTTCGTCATTCCGTTTGCTTTGGCACTGTCCTTTGCAAACGTTTTTGTCTCTTCGAAGACGTCGGCCACGGACGGAGTGGGGGTGCTGGGACACGGAGCTTCCCTCTTTGCTGCTGCAGACGTCTCTCTCTCATACTGAGCATGCTGCTCGGGGTGTTTGGCTTTTAAATGATTAATTCAAGCCGTAGTGCCAAAGGTTTTAGCAGAGGCCCCCCCCTCTAGATAGTTCGGCTGAGCACTCGCTGCAAACCGCAATTCTTTTATCGTTCTCCAAAACTCTGAAGTTTCTCCACACTGCCGACATCTTTGTTTATGTTTACCGCGTCACTGGACGTAGTTTGATTGCGTCAGTAAAACGCGCCGCTAATATTCGGCCTTGTGTTTTACTCATTCTACCGAATACCGAATGTGGCTGTGAGAAAGTGACAGCCCTTTCTCACGTTGAACACAGCTCACCTCACGCACTTCCTGGTCCTCGGCGGAGCGCGCGCCGCTGAAGGAGCTGTATTTCAGTGGGCAGACGGCAGGTGGAACAGTCCACTGGGTGTAGGGGTGCACTGTTTGTATTTTTGGGATGTAAATATGTATAGTGGGGACCGGGTGATGTATCACATTAATATAATGTGTATATGTTGTATATAAGTATGCTTGTTTGAGGAATGTGTACTTTATTCATGTATTTCTTTGGTTGGGTTAGTTTAGGATCAGTTAAACACCCCTTCGCCGGTTGTGTCAGTCCAGCATGTTCGGATTGGCTAAACGCAGGGTGGGGCTGGGCCTATTTAAAGAGGCCCGCTGTCAGTGTCAGGAGGACTGAGAGACTGAGAGTACGTGAGTCTGTGTCTGCTGGCCTGTTGTGAGGCAGCAAGTAAAAGAGTTTTTTAAAGATTTGTAAAAAGAAAAGTCAAAATAAATTTAAGTTTATTTTTGTAAACACCGTCGACCCTCTCCTTTTTGCCGCATCCTCCCTTCCAACACCCGCCGACAACATCCCGAGTCGGGGGTCCGCCTAGGAACCTCACAGTGGCTATTTTTGCAATATTCGGCCGAATATATTCGGTTACCGAATATTCGGTGCATCCCAAATCAGATTACACAGTGCATGTAGTTTATTGAGTATGTTGGAAAAAATGTGGACCAACACAATATTAATCGTGGTCTTTTTATGGCTGATCAAGATTTTTTTTTTTTTTGTACTCCATTTATTTTAAGTTCTGAGCAAAACACATGACCTTATTTCTGTCGTGTTTTTTTTTTTTTTCTTGTTGCATCCTAAATCAACATCTCAAACAAAGCTTCTTTTTTCCTCTCTTTCATCTGTTCTCCGTGCACCACCCTGGAGTGTTCAGGAGAGGTGGAAACACAAACAAACAGTTTTAATTACACATTTTGTTCAGGGGCTGCTTCATTTTGGGGGATTAATTGATCAAAAAGGACCTGTATTTATTTTAATGAGGGATAATTATCACATCGTCCATGTGGGTCAAATGAGCTTATGTAAACCGGTGCAGCTTGTTAGTCCTTGATGTGCATCCATCTGTTTGTTTGGTTTTTTTCTTGTTCTTCCCTTTACTCTGGAGGCACAGACCAATGTGACAGAATTCAAACATTATTCCTGCATTCAAAAAACGTGAGCCGCCAGCTCCCAGGCATACGATTCCCAATGCAAGTAAGCTTATGTTTCCTGAAAGATTGTAAGAAGATTGAATACTTAATGTGCTCTAATCACTCAAACAGGGTCTGTTTGGTCTGTAAATGTTGTCAGAGATGGAGCTCGCTGTACCTTCCTGGAGATTAATAATCTCCTGTCAAATGGAAAGAAAACTTTTGTCTTCCACGTGTCTTTGCTTTATGGACTGAGATATAAGATTCAACGCTGCAAGCAGCACGATTGCTCCCAATTTTGGAGTGATTGGCAGGAAGTTAAACAGCCGGTTGTCTCTGGAAGGAGGATATATAATTACCGAAGGATGCTTGCACCACGCCGCCCCGCCTGAGCGGCTCTGCGATGGCGGCTATGGGGTTATTAATCGCAGGCAGGACAGCTCCGGTGGCGACTCCTGGCTGCTAGCGCACGTGTTCACGGGCGGCCGGATCAGTCGAGGATCACTCAGTTGTGCTTAATCCAGCTTTTATCCCCTCTCTCAATATTTTCCTCGACGCAGGAGTTCTTAAATCCAACATGCACATTTGATCTTGTTTAAATGTCAACGGCAGAGTTTATGTACATAAGCCAGCCTGACACGAATTTGGTTTAAAGTCATTGCATTAAAATAAGGCGCACTGTTATTAAAACATTCCGAGTTGCTTTAGGTCTGATGAGAATCCCAGTTATCACATATGATTCATTAGCATGTTTATTTGACCGCTATTTAACTTGTTGCCACTTCTCCCATTAGTCTTGAATAAAACACGAAAGTCACCTAAAATTCCTTTTAATTTAATAATTTGTCAGCAGTATTATTTGATTCTTTCAGATTTACAGTGGTTTGCACTCTTGGAAGACTCCACTTCCTCCTAGGTGGAGTTGCATGTTCTTCTTGTACATGTGGGATTTTACTCTGGATACTCCAGCTTCCTCCCACAGTTCAAAGGTCAACTGTTGACCAAACATGACCTGTGTGTGTCTGAAATTTAACCATTGTGAGCTATAAAAGGCTTTTTCCTTTTAGTGTGCTTACATTAACTTGATAAAGTAACAGATATTAATGATGAAAGGATGGTATTTTTTTTTAAATGCACTGTCTCTGTAAAGAACTCGTACTGAGGATAACCGTTTGATACATGAGAACCACTGGGGTGTTTTAATTGATTATTTAAAATGTTCTTTGTCTCAGTCATTGTATTGATAGCTGTCTTCTCAACCTTCCACCGGTTCATATATGATTGTTTTGGATTCCCTTGGGAGTCATATAGCATTATAAGAGGTTTAACTAAGTAAATTAACTTTCAACAAACACACCATGACTCTATATCAGGAGTCATTTTAGTTCAGTGGCCATATTCAGCACAATTTCATCTTGAGTGGGCGGGGCTGGTCCAATAGTGCTATAATAACATTTAAATTTCAATTGTTAAGTTTAGAATCGTTGTGGTGCTCAATGATAACTTCTGATGGAAAATACAATCACATTTCTGAAAACAAGAAAAGACCTTCAAATTAGATTGGTTTAATTTATTTGATTTGATTTTTTTACATTACACCATATGTTCAGGTCCAAAAAGATACTTGGAGCCATTTTTAGTTTCCCAAATTTAAGTGGCAAGGACGGTGTGACAGTTGAACAAAATATCTGTTCCTCAGCATTTTATTGAACCACTGCTATAATCCTACTTGTGAGTAGATGCAATTCAAGTAATATATGTCTTTTTAATTAAAAATAACATAAAGTGTTATACAGTAAAACCTGTGATGTATGGAGACTCTAAAATCCAAGGTCAAGTGTCCCCTGAAGACAGGCGGAGGGACAGGGCACGAGGACAAATTGTAGGACCAGTTGATATTGAAAGAACCAAACACTAAATATGCAATGGTTATTTAAAAGCACATAACTGAACCAATACAAAGATGTATACAATATACACTGAACAAAAATATCGTACGCAACACTTGTTTTTGCTCCCGTTTTGTAAGGTCTGAACTCAAAGATATACTGTAGGACGTTTCTATGTATGCAAAAGACCTATTCCTCTCAAATATTGTTGACAAATCTGTCTAAATCTAGTCTCCACCTCACAGTCACAGGTGTGGCAGATCAAGATGCGGATGAGACATCATGAATATTGACCAGGTGGGCCTTAAGGTGGCCACAATAAAAGACACTCTGAAATGTGTGTGTGTGTGTGTGTGTGTGTGTGGGGGGGGGGGGGGGGGGGGTCAGAAAGCCAGTCAGCATCTCGTGCCAACATGCCAATTGCACGCTCCCTCAAAACTTGTGGCCCACGGTGGAGGTGGAGTTATGGTATGGGCACAGAGGATTTTATTGAAGGTATTTTGAAAGCACAGAGATACGGTGACGGGATCCTGAGGTCCATCTTTGTGCCGTTCATCCACGACCTTCAGCTCATGTTCGGCCCCATGTTGAAGGATCTGGACACCATTCCTGGAAGATGAAAACATCCCAGTTCCTGCATGGCCAGCATCCTCACTGGACATGTCCCCCATTGAGCGCCAGGAAAAGCTGTCCATTGTCCACGTTCAGCAGGTTGTCCTCATTAAGGTGTGTTAACAGTTAAATATGTGTCTGTGCACAGTGATGTGTCGCTCAGTACAGGGTGTCGCTCCTCAGAGGTTCTACTGTATGATGAAAAAATACTCAGTTTGTTTATTTTTTTTATTTTCTAGGTTTTTCCTTGAACTTTAGGTTGTCATTTTTCAAACGAAAGCGACACTAAACTTGTCGTGTCCCAAAAAGATGACAATCCACACAGCTTTATTATTTTTTACTAAATATTGACAGAAATAAGCACAGAACACTACCAATTTACATCAAAAAGACGTCCTAAATGATCATGAACGGAGCCTGAAGTCACTGGTTATTTAGCAGACACGTTATTGTAGGTTTTCTGTAACCATGCTGATGTCCTGGAACGCATGTCAGGTTTGCATCGGCTTAACTTCATTCTTCTAGGAGGGGTTGAATAGGCACATTTTGAGGAAACAGACACATAAAAGCTAGTAAATGTGTATTTTATTGACAGTGTGTTGTACACAGTAGAAAGCAAACGCTTGAGGCAGAGCAAATGATGTTTATCCACCATGCAGTCTCATCAGGAGTCTGACTGGTGAGAAATTCTGCAAGCAGCCACTAAAAACGAGTCCTGGGAGTTGTGCTGATTTCAGTCTGTTTGGGATTACATGAGGAGGGAGTAATATGTAAACTTGCCTATTTCCACACAGGATCTGCAGTTAAATCTCTGGAAGATGTTTCTTATGATCTCCCTGTGGAGATTTTTCAAAAACGGTATAAATGTAGTGAGAAGAATTTCTGCCACTTTGAAGGCAAATAGTGCTGACATCGAACAGCGAACATCAACTTCTGCGTAATTGTTTTACAATGTGATGAAAAAAGCCTAAACAAAATACATTCCTGACGTTTTAGCACAATCCCATATATTAATGCCTCCTCCATGCCTCAATCCAATTTGAAGACGCTAAACATTCTGAGCGTGATGAATGCAGCCTGAAACCCAAAGTGGCTTTATCCTTGAATCCTGAATTGAGCGAAAAACATGTCTGCACCATACAGAATGTGAAATGACAGCTGAATTACAGCCATGTTTCATATCCACATATTCTCACTCTCCCCAAAAAAAAAAAAAAAAAAAAAGAAAGAAATCTGGAGAGGCTATTGTCATGTAAACAGTCAATTGCTGTGTAAATAAACTCTTCTGCACCAAGTTGTTCCATTCAAGTGCCATGTCTCCGTCTGCTTCATATTCCAGAGCATAGCTCCCTGTATTGTACAAAGAATGCACCCTTGAAATGAAATCATGTGCACTTGCCACAAGAAGCAATATCATCACAGTGGTGAGCCGAGGCGAAGGTATTTCAAGTTCCAGTGTGGAGAGAAAGGCTCGGATGCAGATCAAAAGGCGAGGATGACACGAGGTTTCCAAGTTCAGATATCCCTGGTTAAGCTCTCTAGACGTCTGGAGAAACACCTTCACGAGCCCCAATTGAGCAGAAAGACCTGACAATGTGTAATATACTGTATGACGTCTTAAGAGACCCAATGAAATGAAAAATGTCTTCAGATTTTATCTGGTGTCAATGTACCTTGGTCCTTGCAAACAGAATGATCAAAATGAACATCATGGGAGTATCTTCTTTTCTCTTTACTCAACCAGTGCAAAAATATAACAAACAAGCAATTGTTCTATGTTTAATTTTAGAATATTACATGTCAACAATGTAAACATGATGTTTAAAGTGAAAATGCATACAATTTTTGTGTTTTTGTTTCAAAAAAAGTTCTCAAAATGACATCCGTTCACATGGAAACAAGAGTAAATCTAAAAACGGTCATTTTTCATTTTGGGCCACCAACCGGTGCTGTTTGTTTTTTCCTAAAGAATCCACACACGTTGCACATAGAGAACAATGCCTTATAAACATCAACGACGGCAAACACAAATGTTCATATGCACAGACGAATGTGGGCCGCTTTCAAAAGGTTGTGTTTTCAGTGAGTCTGGGCAACGTTGCATAAACAAGGCGTCAGTTTTCCTTCTTATTAACTAACCAAAGGTTCCTCCCACCCATACGTCTATGAAGGTAAAGGGCAGTGCCCGTATTCACAAAGCGTCTCTCAGAGCTCCTAACTTAGCCTGAACATTCCTAGCAAGGAATCTCAGCTTCAAAGTGATTCAGGACGTTTCTAACAGCAACTCTGATCAAGGAGTTGACAGCAACTTTTGTCTTAGTGAGGTGTGGTTGACCTCGTTGCTCTGTGTGATGCAGTCTGCTGAAATCTGATTGGTTGTTAGAGAGAGGAAGACAAAAAAGCCCTCTGTGCTCCGAGGAATGAATTGAGAGTAAAATTAACCCATCAAATATTAAAAATGTGCAATCATGAAAATGATTTTGTCTATTTTATGAAACTCAGAAAAAACGTATTGATTAATTGTACACAACTTAAAAATTATTGAACTTACCTTGCTCACAATAGCCATTATATTGATTTGATTATTGTTATCTTTTTGGTCCACACTGGTTATTTTGACCACTTAATGTATTAAAATGATATTAATGGTGGACGCAGACACAGCCGTCACCAATTCCTGTGATTTACAACCAATGTGGGGCAGTGAAAGCGCCGTAGTGGTCAGACCGCTGACGGAGGGTTGGGACAGACACAGTCATCACGCTGTATCTTCCTTGTCACGACATATCGCAAAGTTGTGCTCACCTTCATCTCGGCATTATTGCGTTGCTTCGCTGTGGGACAAGTAAGCCTTTCCCTGATGAGGGTGACAACAAACTGTATTCATGTAGCGTCATTAAATCGTTGTCGTTAAACAAATGGAGAACATCTTTCCTTTCGCCTTGTTTTTCCGTCATATTGTCTGTTTTCTGAACTTTTAGGTTTCTTAAATGTCCTCCCTCACTACTTTTAGTCATTCTCCACCTTAGGAGCTCTCTTAGGGCTTGAGATTGCTTTGTAAACTACGTTTATCTTAATAAAGGAAAATTCTAAGAAAAATCTTTGAATTTGAGAAATTCTCATCATCTAACCCTAATCGTACAATAACGGCTTTATGAGGTAATCGCATGGCTGTAGTAGAGAGTTCACCAACGTAACCGTGAGGCACTTCACATCTGTTCAGTTGCTGAAAGGCACATTTCATGACGGTCATGAGCATTTTAATGAAAGCTGGAGTCCACTTCCCTTTCCTTTCTACACACTATATGCATTCACCTAAACACAGATGTTGTTGCTTCTGTGCCACTCACTGTAGCAGTTCCTCAAAGTGGTGAAACAAAGTGTTTTTTGACAAGTGCTGCAATAGACCGGCGACTTTCTTTTACAGACCACGCAAGCCCTCCTGCCTGCAGTGGCTCGGTCTCTGGAGGCTACGTTCCTCATGTTTTCCACAAAATAAGAAGGCAGGTGGCCTAAACCCGGAGGACCGGGGGCCGCGGCGGTGGACTGAGAAGCAGGTGGTGCTGCAGAAGGAGAGCTGGAGGCTGATTCCGGCTGAGGAGGTGAGGCAAGGGGGCCATTAATCTGAGAGGACAGGCCCACTTTGGATGCAGAGGCAGGTAAGCCTTTGAACGGAGAGCGAGGAGGCACTTTGAAAGGTGAGACAGGCACCATAAAGTTTTGTGGACCCGACCGGCGTGGAGTCGATCCGATGTCAGCCAGGGACAAAATCAGCTGTTCCCTGAAGTTCTTCTGTGTGACGATGGGGCGACTCTGCAGTTTGCACATTTCTTTATGGATTATGAAGGCATTCACTGTGGCTATGTCCACAAAATGATAAAACAGAGTTTTGTACCATCTTTGCGTTTTGTGAAGGACGTTGTAGTAACCTATTAGTGCGTCTGAGAGATCAACGCCACCCATGTGCTTGTTGTAATCCTTGATGCAGCCTGGGATGGGAACCTGCTTCACTGTCCACTGTCCGTCAGCGTTCTTCACTTTGCGCTGTGCCGTGTCGTTGCTGAAGGCCTTGTGTATTGTGGAGCACATTGTTACCTCCCGGGTGTCAAACCATTTCACAAACAGCAACTTTTCCTTCCTGATCCACCGAATGGTTCCTCTTGGTGTTTTCTCCGGCATGGGATTCTTTTTTGTTTTGGGGTAACCAGACACGTTGGACCGCATGGTGCCACAAGCCCAGGTTTTTCTCTTCAGGAGGTCAAGGAAGAGAGTCGGACTGGTGTAGAAGTTATCCACATAGAGCTTGTAACCCTTGCCCAGGAAGGGGATGTCAAGCAGTCTCATGACTGCATCATAGCTTTGCCCCTTCCCCGTGGTTTCGCTTGCTTTTCCTCCGTAAACAAAGAAATTTAGGGTGTAACCACACGAGGAGTCCGCCAAAACGAAGAGCTTGAATCCCCATTTGGTGGGCTTGTTCTTGATGTACTGCTTGAACCCGATTCTAGCTTTACTCGCCACCATTCGCTCATCTATGGAGATGTGCTGGTGGGGATGGAAGAACGTGTGACAAGCCTCCAAGATCTGCTCATACAGTGGCTTTATTTTGGAAAGTCTGTCATATCCGGGTGTCCCTCTTTTTTGGTCATTGGTTGCTTCAACTTCAGGATCATTCATGTGCAGACTGCGGGAAATGGCTAAGAAGCGTCTGCACGGCATCACCGAGGCAGGGAAAGGCAGGCAGAACAGTTTAGATCCTCTCCAGAACTCCTTCAGGGTTTTTAAGGGCACAATTCCCATGTAGAGGACAAGGCAGATGAAGGAGTACATATCTGCTGCTGTGACAGGCACCCAGCTTTCCCTCTGGCCTTGGTACTTCTTCTTGCCGTAGGCATTGGTGTTTTTCACCAAGGTATCAATTACTGTGGTAGAAAAGAAAAGCTGAAACAGCTCCAGCGGTGTGTAATTTGCTGTTCTGTTCAACTGCGGCCCAGCATCTCTCTCTGGTCTGAACCTGGGCTGAGGAGGCTCAGCATCTTCTTCATCGACATCATGCCATCGCTCTCCGGCATCCTCATCCCTCTCTGGTTGTCGCTTCCCACTTTGAGTTTTCCTGTGAGAGTTATAGATCCTCTCGCCAGTGTTGGGGGAGGGGCTTCCTTTCTTGGGAGTACATTCACGGTGAATCCTCTTTCTGAGAGGGCTCTGTTCACAATTTTTTGATGGAGTTCTTTGGGGGGACATTGGAGATGCAAATACGGAGCGGCATTGGCGAGTGGAAGCTCTTCTCTTAGTCCTCCTGTTACTCCATTCCCCATCTGAGCTGCCATCGTCACTCAAGTCGTCCCTGTACATGTAAATATATACACAATGGTTAAAATACAGGGCAATGCTTTCCCTTTGTCAACTGTGTAACTACAGAGCAGCCTGCAAGGCAGAAGACTTTGGAAAGAACTAAAGAGCACGTTCTACAAATTGTCAATGCAAGCAACAATAAGAGCACCAGGAAAGAAGGCCTGGAGATTCCAATACAATTCATCCATCATCCATCCAAGTACACATTTCAATTGTTGCGCATTCATTTTTCCAGATCAACCTGATCGAAACGCCGTCATTGTTTTATTTTCTCTGAAATTCTTTGAGCGATTTCACTGAAAGGTTGCTGAATCCTAACAATAAACATAGCTCACTCTCGTAGACACAACTATTTTTTTTATACTTGTTCAGCTGTCTGTGTGTCTTAGTAATATTTTCTTTTTTAAGTATATATTGTGGGAATAACAAAAGAAAAAAGAAAAACACAAACATAACAGAGCAAAGCAAACATAATATGTAATAGATAACTAAATAAATAATGGCCTGACATATCTGAATATAGATGAAATATATGCATTTGTTTGGAGTATTTCTTAGTGTATGAACAGGATATAAGCAGGGTGGATGGATGGAGGGATCTCCAGTGGTGTATGTAAGTATTTTGTACACATTTCCAAATATTATATACCTTATAATTATTAATTTTTTTTGTATATGAATGGTTAATGTCTGGGTTGATGTCTGTGAATAACAAATTACATTTGTTTATTGATGTTTTTGTAAAAGTGGCTGAAAATTTCAATTTACTTCAGGATCAACCAAATATCGCATCAGAATTTAGTATATTTGCCTATTAAAAATTAATAACCACCTTTTATTGTATGTATTCATTTCCAATATAAAATAATATAAAAAATAAAGAAACAAGAGAAACAAAAAAATTAAAAAGGAGACCATTTTCCAAATTCGTCATCCAGAGTTCACGACACACACTCAAATGTTAAGATGTGCTCATTACATGTTTGAAAAGGGTTAAGAGCAAGAATACAAATTAACCAGTTAAAACCACTTGTCAAAATAAGAGGTTGAGGTGCTGTCAGGCCTATTACTGTACATGGTGATTCATTGCACTGAAGGTTGATTAGAACAAAGCTAGCAAATCAAATTGAAATCTCAATATTTGCCAGAAAAATCACAGCTAGACATTTTCCTTAAATCATTCAGCCCTATCTAAAAGTGCAAAATGATCTGCTCTTATGCTCTTGCAGCCTTATAATAGCAGCAGCACTCACCTCCAGGTTAGGGTGCAGGATCACCCTCATGATTTGACTTTAAATAAAAAAAATTATTATAATATGAATGTGCATTGTCTAACCCCCAACTAGGATAAACTTAATAACATGACTATGCCCCCCCCCCCCCCCCCCCCCAATCATTAGGAATTATGATGAAAGCAGGCAGAATCACACATATTACACATATTATCTTATTTTATCAAAACGTTGCAACGGCCATTATGGCACTGTTGTAAAACATAGAATGAAGCTCACCTCTAATATACCGTTTAATTCAGGACGTCTCGGTAGAAAGTGTTTAATCTTGACATATTTTGAACAATTAGGGGGATTAGAAATGTGTGCTGTGTGGTGTAAAGAGGCACTTCCCTTGCAGGGGCGATTTGTGTGGGTTTTTGTGTAACTTACTTTGTAATGGCGACAAGGGGGTGTGGAATATATTGTGTAATGTCTCATCTTAGCGGAGTCCTAAGTGGCTGCTGCGTGAGAATCATGTCAATGAATAATAGCAGATGGAGGAATAACAGGTTTCATCTGCACGCCCTGGCTTGCAAAGAGCAGGTATGTGTGCGTAAAAACACCCGCACAGTGATGCGTAATGGCACCAGGCCGCGCACGAAAAGAAAATATCCTCTGTATTTATTGTGTTATGCGTACGGGGCCTTTCCATTCACTTGCTGCAGACTATGGGTGCACAGCCTCGTCTGCCTTTGTCAGTTTCAACAAGGACAAGAGGGCAGAGGGGGCGCGCTCTGCGCTGCGCTGCGCTGCGCTGCGCGGCTCTCGGCAGGTTATCTCCAGAGCACAAAACAGGACCACAAACACTTATAGTGCCAACAAATGATTTCTTTGCACATGTATTACCAGATGTAACTTGTGTGAGGAAAAAAAAGAATCGAGGAACGACTATGAGGTTTGATTTGAGCCAACCTCCAGGCGCCTGTACTCACTTGTCGGTCCCCCTGGCCACGCCCCCCGGGGTGTAATCCTCGTCCGGGCTCCAGTTGCTCTCCTCGCTTTCAGAGTCTAAATCTGATGGCAGCTCATCTAAATCATCCTCAGACTCTGAGAGCAACATGTCAGAAGTTTGTCAAGTTGAGAGTGGGGATCAAGTCCTGGTCATGTGTCCCGCGTGTCCTCCTCCCACTCTGCACAACGAGCCCCGCAGGAGCTCGTGAATGAAACGATCCTCCGGATGCTCATATCTCATCTGACCATATACGGTCAGGGAGCCTTTTCTATTGTGGACAATATAGGGTGCAGGTTTTCCACTCCACTGAGCCATCTGTCAACAAACGACCAGCTGTTCCTCAGCTCGAAACCCTGTGCTCTCATTGGCTGAGAAATTAAAATCAAGTATTGCCCCGCCCACCAAGATTTATAGATAATTCGGTTGGCCAATGGCATTAGGATTTGTATTTTTTTTGGGGGGGAAAGACAGGTTATCTAACTGCTAAACATGTACAAATGTCAAAACCTTCATCAAGTAGCAGAAACATGTATATTACATGTATAAACGTATAAAAACAGCCACACAAAACATATTTTTCACAAGAGAAACAAGGAAAGTAACTCATACAATAAATATTAACAGATATATACAGAGATAAAGACATGTAGTTATTGAGACTATCTATCTATCGACCTATCTATCTATCTATCTACTTATCTATCTACCTATCTATCTATCTATCTATCTATCTATCTATCTATGTCTGTCTGTCTGTCTGTCTGTCTCTATGATAAATTTGAGCAATTAACTGCAAATTACACACATATGAAAATATAAAGCTAGAAAAGGCTTTATTACTGTGTTATATACAGTGGTCCCTCACTATAACGCGGTTCACTTTTTGCGGCCTCGCTGTTTCGTGGATTTTTTTGTGTGCAGCTTCACATGTTTTTTTTTTTAAACAAACATATATAATACTTTTAAAAAAAAGTTAACGACTTTACGGATTTCGCTTATTGCGGGTTCTTTTTAGAATGTAAACCCCGCGATAAACGAGGGACCACTGTAATGCTTTTAATATCTTTTTTTTTAACATTAAATCCCTGATAGAGTGCTGAGTCTGGGGAGAAAAAGTCCCAATGACAATAAAATGAATGTTACTCTTTAGCTTCTTGTTCACAACAGACTAACTTATTTCAGGCCATTTCCCAGCAGACACGTCCCCTCACACTGAACTCCCCCAAATCACATTTGAGTTCTACCTCACTCTGTTATTAACATCTTCTTTACATAGCAACAACAAAACAGTCGAAGCTATCAGAGTGTGGTGACAGTCCCTTTGGAAACCAGGAGATCCAAAACACTGGCCGCTTACACAGCGAGTGTCTGGTTACTGGTTGGCAGTGATTGGACACTCCCGCACCACAGGGGAAATTAGCTCGTAAATGAAAATTAACAAATCAAATGACAGCAATATAT
>NC_137650.1:2417140-2419640 GCF_963422515.1 Blennius ocellaris | reverse complement strand
AGGCTCCCGGTGGAATCCTGCACGTGCTCAGCAACGGAGGACTGACCGAAAAGTCACCTTTTACAGTTGTCTGTAAAATACAGTCACCAAGCTAAAAATAAAATACGTACAAAAATCAATTAATAGCATATTTGGAGTGAGGGTTGGACACCGCAGCTGTAGTAACACTGAGCATTAGACTATACGTAACATAAACAAGTGGGAGGTTTTTTTCTTTTCTTTTCAAGGTCACTTTTTAATAGATTTGAAGTCATGAAACACATCTGATAAGCAAAAACTCTCACTGGGATTATTGGAAAGCAATAATTTGTACAGGAGCAAACTGCCTCATTAAGCTTGTGGAAGCCTGAAAGCGATCAAAATAAAATGTCACTGTTCTGTTGGCTTCGTGGACAAAAAGAAATGTAACGTTGTTTTCTGTTGTTTGCATTTCTCATTTTGGAGTTTGATTATTTTTGTCTGAGCTTTATTTATGTTTCTGTTCATTTCTGTCTTTTTTCATGTGATTCTGTCAGTGTCCTCAGGCCTTTTTGCGGTTGTTTCATGTCATTATTTCATACATTTCAATGATTATTTATGATGTTTATTTGTATTTGTTTTGACTTTTTATTTTTACAATGTCTCCATTTATATGCTTTTCGCGTCTTTTTGATGACTTGATAATTGCGATTGTTCTGTGCCACTTTGTAGAGATTTTTGTTTTTATGGTGCTGTGTACACTTTTTAAAATCGTTTTGTATTTGTTCATCACTTTATGTCACTATACTGATGGGTTGTGTGTTTTTGCCTCACTTTGCATAGGTGTGTTTGTTTCTAGTTATTTTTGCGTATTTTTGTTGTCTAGTATGTTTTGGGTTTTTTTTGTTTTTGTTTTTTTTTTTGGGGGGGGGGGTGATGGTTTTTCTTTTTAGGTAATTTTTTTGTGTTTTCAGTAATTCTTTTGTTGTTGAAAATGCTCTATGGATGCCCACTATCATTTCATGGGGTTTCTTTATGCTTTTTTCAGTCATTCTATGTATGTGTGGGTATTTATGAATTTTTAGGATTGCTTGATCGTTATTTGTGTTCTTCTGCCTTTTGTTGATTGTTTTGTGTCGCTTTGTTGTTGCTTTCTGTCATTCGTACATCTTTTTCTGGTAATTTAGTTTTTCTTTGTGGTTGTTATGAGTATTTTACTCTTTTATGTACAATTTTCTAGTTTTTTGCTTCTCTTTATGGTTGCTTTGTCTTGTTTTGTCTGTTTTTGTGATCATTTAGTGTGTTTTTAATGTTACTTTGAGGTTTTGTGAGTGTATTTGTTGTTTTGATTTGTTAGGTAGTTGCTTTAAGCATACGGTTTGTGTAGGTTGTTTTATGTCTGTTTATGGATCATTTCAGTCATTTCATGGTTATTTGGAGTTAGTTTTTTTCTGATTTACTTGGACTGGGTTTGTGTTTTTTTCTGGCCGCTGAGTGTAGTTTTGTACTTGTTTAAAGCTTTTTCTGGTGGTGCTTTGCATCACACCATTGTAGCTCTGTGCAATGGTGAAAATTGGGAAGTCGGAGTAACTGTGACTTGTGAGCTCTGTCCAACCACTTCAAAACTGCAATGTATGAGCAGCTTCGATAACAGCTTTCCCCAGATGAGATATATATTTAGGACATAATGCATATTGCATCAATTTGAATGCACTCCCTTGTTGTCTTCAACTTGCTGTGTTTAGATGCAGACAGGAAACGTTCAACCTTCCATCGTGAGCACTTCATGCCAAGGCTCTGAAACTTTCATGACCGCGGTGAGGAGGTGCGTGCATGACAAAAAAGAGAGAAAGAAAAAAGGGTTAAGAGAAAGCCCGAAACATAGAGAAGAGAAGAGGTGGATAGTGTTGTACTTTATCCTCCATCGTCTCTCAGCAGCACTCATACTGTTGGAGAAAACAAGTCCTTTGACACAGCACAAGGCCGATGTTTACTGAGATTGCCATCCAAACTAAAGGAGAATGAATGATTCAGACCGCTGTGGAGAAGTCGGCAATGTGCACCACTCTCCGGGCTCCCAAGGATTTCTGCTCTCACTGCCGCCACGCGCCTTGCTCATCTACACCTCCATCTTTATTTCATCCTACTCTTATTTTTCCATTTGCTCCCCACCCAGGCTAATTCCGCTCCCTCCCACTCTCAGCATAGTCTGCTTTGACGCAGCACACCTCTGTCCTCTTCTGGCGCTCACTAACCAACCTCCCCATCGGCTTTTCACAAGAGGATTGGGTTTTTCCAACAGATCTGGACTTTCTGAATCCTACTGTGTCATGTTTATTTTGATCATTTGTTTCATTTTCATTAGTTTGATCATGAAATGTAATTTTCTCATTTTCACTACCAATGTAATTGCAGAACACTGGGTCAGGTTTTATTTTCAGCTATCGGTGTGTTTTGTGCCTATAAATATGAATTACATCCCACCAAAGAGAGAAGAAAATATTTAGGTTTTTGGGATTTGAAAACAAAAGTCATAAACTCT
>NC_137650.1:2377140-2412140 GCF_963422515.1 Blennius ocellaris | reverse complement strand
AAAAGGTTGAAAAACACTGGTTTAGAGCATATTGCTCTCTGCGTGCATGTGTGTGTGGTCCAACATGATACATGAAATCATTTTCAGTGTTTCTAGGATTTATGTGAACAAACATTGTTTCCAATGAGTAAAAGCATAACTTTTGTGAAAATATAACACAAACCGTATGTGTTTTCACTTGAAACGTCCCAATTGACCAGTTTTGGTCATTGTGATCCTCCACGTCTAAAGGCTCATACAGGGAGTTTTGTGTGTGTGTGTATATATAAAAAATCTCATACTTTGTGACATCAAATTCATATAAATTGTTTGACTGCATGATGTCATGTTCCATTGAATAAGAGGGTGCAGCTCCTTCGTCAGGCCTCGCTTATAGTGTACATCAGTAATAATTCAAGCAAACCAAGAATAGAGCCATTGTTGTAGTAGCAAGCATATACAAAGAAAAAGCTTGTAATGGAAGTAGAAGCGGAAAGTGGACTTGTTCCATTTCACCTTTATGGGACTCTGACAGCTGGGGTTTTCTTTGGGTGCTGCACTGGTTTTCCCTCAGTTATCATGTCATTTCCTGCTGTATTTCTACTGGCTGAAGTGGCATCACTGACATTCAACCTTACAGATTGTTGATAAATGACCCAGGCAGTGTTACGGTGCGACTTCGGAGGCTCAGGTGCAGATAAACCAGCTGGAGACAGACGTGTGCACTGGTGAGAGTTTGTTCAACAAACAGAGAGAACAGAAAAGGAGCCAGCCCTCGCTGGGTATGGATCTCCAGAGCTTGAGGTCCTGCGGGCTCCGGTGGCGGAAGGCCAAGGCTGCGTCGAGGAAGCGGGAGCTACTGGGGGCTGGAGTCGGGTCTGGTCGCAGTGGATTCAGAAGCAGTGGGAGCTGAGGCAGACGAGTCTTGAGGAAGAAGGCAGAATGAAGCAGCGTTAGTGGAAGACATCAACTGGGTGACAACAAGCATAGGCATGCTAATGCAGGGAGTGTTACGATCCAGTGTCGAGTGGAGTCCGACTCCCGTTGAAGAGGTGCAGATGATCAGGAGAACACAAGCTCCACCCGGTCGTAGCAGCTGAACTGAATCAGGTAATGAATCCCCCAGCAACTCCACTTCCTCAAACACAGTCTGGAACAAGAAGGGGAGGAGAGAGAAAAGCCAGCCACGCCCCTAAGAGGTCTCTGAGGAGTGGGCATGACACACAGTTTCTCAGTTTTTAGGAACTGATGTGCCTTCTTTTGACTCCTAAGCTTTACAAGAAGAAAATAGCTACAGACTAAAGTGATGGAGTCCAGCATCTTTCTGTGCTGGAGCAGATATTGTGTTATTTCATCTGGACCGGCGAGATAATCGCTCCACTCGGTCCGGAGTATACAGGGATTCTGAATGGATTTGTCAGTCACTATAGTAGGACACACTGGAAAAGACATTATTAATCTTAATGTGGTTGTCCTGACAACATGTCCTTAACAATCACCCGGTGCAGGAATATAAAGTGAGATGTACAAGTGAAGTAGTGTGAATGGGAGATTGCGGGGTATAATCCACGCTGTCTCGTGCGTACAAGACATTGAAATGGTTCAAGTATTGTCCTTTAAATCACAACTTCCTTTTTGCATGTACGTATTCATATTGAGACACAGTCATCGTCATAATTCTCATTAGCTCACCAGCATTGTGTTCTTTTAGAAAAAGAAAAAAGACACATTTGAGCAGACTCTCCTTGTTATTTATACATCATATACTGCTGGGTTTGTCTGGTTTTTGTTGGGTTTTTTTGCTTTGTTGTTTTTGTTTTCTCCCGCTGCAGTTACCTCTGTTGTGTTGTCTTCATTGCCTAGTAATGAGGATGTGAGATGTCAACATGTTTATTGTTTCAAGTTAAGGTCTTGATGGGGGGGACATGACAAAGTATTTGAAACTGGATCCTCTTTGATCTGGTGATGTTCTGCTGCTGTGCCTCACTTGGAGGTCGACAGGGGACAGATGACAGTTTAATGACCCAGTAATGACATGTTCTAAGAATCTGAATGCTCTGGGAAAAAAAGAGAAGCCGTCACATCTTAGCAGCCGGGTAATGGTTAATGCCACTCTTTTAGGTGGTGACCAATTTACAACGGTGAAATGACAAATGTCAATCGTTGCATGAATTCTGCATGTGCAGTCGCTCTGTTGAGGAACATCTGGAGCGAAACTGTCAAATAACTGAAAGAATAATCACTCTTTGGATAGCAAAGACATTTGATGCTTGGATTTAGGATACCATTGTGACATATTTTACCTTACCATACAGAAGAATGACACAATCTTGACTTTTCATTTATACATGTGTATTAAATGGTTTGTGGGCCACATGCAGCACTTTGTCTTAATCTGACCGCCTCACAAAGGGTCAGTGAGAAATTAGAAATCAGTTGAAGATTAGTTTACTAAATACACGCAGTAGAACACTTGTGCTTCTTGATTGTACGTGTACATTTTGCTGAAAGATTACAATTTGAATCTCTATTACCAATCATACTATTAAAACGATCACCAAAACTGTATTGATGCAAAGATAAAACAGCTTATCGATACCATGTGACAGGCTTTTTTAAGAAGATATGTGTTTATATTGAGTAAAATGGCTTGGCCCTCCACAGTAATCCTCATTTATCAGACAAATGAATTTCCCACCTCTGATTTAGTACCTAATGATGTTGTTCCAGCGCCATTTGTATTTATGTAATGAACTTGTCTTGGATCTGCATCTTGTTTCAAATCCACAATTAACATGTTCTTGTTTTATTTTCTCACTCTAATCAAAATCTTTGTCAAAATTAGCAATATATTGTTAATAGTTTGATCACAGTGCATTCCTTTCATTCACAATCATTATATAACATCAATCTACTCCTTTTGCAGAAGCAATTATTAAATAAGAAATGTTGTATTTAAGACTAAATCAACTCAGATATGCTGCAACTTGAAGAAAAAAAATGTTGCTTTACATTTTGTATTGTAAAATGCCTTATGTTTGCTTTGTTTACCTTTGTGTCCAAAAGAGATTCGGGAATTGAGTTACATTAAGCAGAGTCTCACATTGTTTCTTGTACCTGTCTGATGTGTTTTAGTTCAGTCATTTTGATTTGTTTCCCCGTAAGCAGACCTATTGAAAAAACAAACTTGCATAAACCTTTTTGTTGTTGCTTTATGCTGATTTATACCAGCAATGCAGCATGTGCTTAATCATTATAGCCATCAACATACAAGCAACTAGACACCGCAGATGCTGGTACAAGCAGTATGACTAACTATACCTGTACCAACAGTCCCCCAGTGCAGGTATGCTGGTAGAGACTAGAATTTACCAAACCTGCGTCACAACAGTAAATAAAGCATGTTGGTCTATTTTTCATCAGGGTTGCCTCCAGGATTCATATTGACGGTATCTTTAGTGCACAACAAACACAAAGACGAAAGCTATTGAGTGACTATATTTAACCTAAAGTGTTAATCTACACCATTAAAAAAGTCTATGCAGAATGTGTTCAGTCCCTATTTGCATTGTAACTGTGCAAACACAAGTCAACACTCTGAGTCTATGTTACACTGTTCCTCTGTCTTCAATTGCTTTGTTTACATCATTTGGGCTTTTTGATTTGTAGTACAGAGACGAAGACAGTATGATTATTGGTGAAAAATGCATTGGATGTGTGCCGGCTCTTTTTATGTGATTCCCTCAGTAGTTTTGTTTTTTTATTTGTTGTTGTTGTTTGTTTTTTTTGGGGGGGGGGTTATTGCCATGCATTGGGGAGAAGGAGAACAAACCTGATTACTTTCTTTGCAGGACTCTTAGGCGAGACAAAAAAAGATTCTAAGTACTAAGGATTGATAGAGGCAAGAGTTGTGGGCTTTGAAGGCAGCGGCATGCATTAAATTCACTCAGCGGGTGGCTGTTGTTGGATGTTTCATCTGGAAACAATGAGGCTGCAAGCTGTGTGTGTGTGTGTGTGTGTGTGTGTGTGTGTGTGTGTGTGTGTGTGTGTGTGTGTGTGTGTGTGTGTGTGTGCGTGTGTGTGTGTGTGTGTGTGTGTGTGTGTGTGTGTGTGTGTGTCAGGGAGCTGGGGGGTGGGGTGGCTCCTGTGATCAATAATTTGTCTGGTTGGTCTTGGCCTGGCAGGGGAGGGATTTAAAGAGAAAGGCACACTCCCTGTCCACTGGGAGGTGTTTAATCCTCTGAGATGTAACATCAAAGTCTGCATTCTATTACAGTACAAAACACAGAAGGTGGGGTCCGGACCTTGTTCAGGAAATGGCAGGAGAGACGCCAGGATTAGAGCTGAGGGGGGAAACACATTGGACCTGATGTCCTTATTGCTTTCATTTTGTCATCCGGTGTTCTTCAACATACTTTCTGATCAAAAAAAAACTTTGCTGCACATCAAATTAATGAAACCATACTTATGAACTCTATCGAAACTAAGTCAGTTTCTCTTCTATTAGTGCTTACCTCGCGTAGAGTCAAGAATGGCTGACAACAATTTGATGACTGGTTAATAGAGGATCCCACAGTATCTTTATTTTCTGACTCCACTAGACGAGGCTCTTGGTTTGAAGACAGAGTCTGAAAGACTGGTGATGAAGTGTGATTTCAAACATGTGTTGAACAGACAGCGCCATCTGGTGGCTTCAGGAAATACAGACAGTGTTTCATGAAGCTTCATTTGGCCGTCATCAGAGAAAACGTATGATTGTAGGACAACTTGTCCACGGACAGCACCTTCAGAGGACAACTCGTCCACGAATGAGATTATAGAATTTGAAGGAGAAAATAAATCCTATACGATGTAGATTTAGATATTATTTGTAATTGATATTTTATAAATATTGTATATATCCAATGTATGTCCATATATATTTAGTATAGTATCATATGGCTTTTTATTCTCACAAAGAATGGTCCTCTTTGCCCCCATCCAGCCCAAAACGTTGGCACTACCTTGTGCTGCATGTTCCAGCTCACTAATGACTGCATCAGTCATATTTTAATCGTGTTTGTCATGTAACGTCGCTACTGTAGGAGCCCCGCAGCTCATTAATATGTCAGAGGGTTGACTTACATGATGCCATTGAACGCATCACTCAAAGCAGTCAGCGCCAAAGCGGCGCGGACATGACGTTGGGACACTGCAATGTCTTTACACCGTCACAAACATACTTTGAAATCCAATCCTTCAAATGAATAATGCTGAAAAAGCTTGTAACGTCGCTACTGTAGGAGCCTCGGAGCTCGTTAACATCAGAAAGCAGCTTCCAACACGTTAACAAGCACCTGAACGCATCACTCCAAGCTGTCATCTATGAAGCTGTGTTTTAACTTTATGGTATTTGTTTTCAGAAATACATTTCTGAAAACAGTATTTGTGAAGAGCGTGTCTGAGCCGGTGCACAGTGCCCCTGGTGAGCTTGGCTCTGGATTGCTGCCAATGTTTGTGTCAAATACACTTGATAATCCTTCCAAATGTGTGACATATACTTTGAAATCCAATCCTTCAAATCAACAATGCTGGAAAAAAAAATCATGGACGAGTTGTCCGGAATCGCGTGAAGGAGGTTTGGAATTATGTGGACGAGTTGTACAACAGGCTCAGTGTGTAAAATCCAGGGACAGTAAACAAAATAAAAAAGTGCATTTTGAGCTTGTAATTTTTAATGTCAATACTTTCTGCATCCCTCAGCCTAATCTTTTTTTTTTTTTAATTTGTATTTATTAAAAAAAAAATGTTCATACATTAATTTCAGACATGTGACATTTCAAAGATTTTGTGCAGTCACACACATAACCAATAACCCTACACACACCCAGAAAAAATATATACACCATTTGATGATAACAAATAATTAAATCATGGTATATGAAAGTATAGTTATACAAAATATATAATCTATGTTTAAGTATACCAACACATATGCCTGAAAAGGGGTAGGAAGAAGCAAACTTATCAAATCCTACTCCTTCTCCAATATTTAATAGTTATTTTTTACAGTTATCGTTCTGTATTAAGAATATTTACTATTATATATGTAAAATAACAGTAATAATTATATCTAATATAGAATACATTGGAAGTTACGGATTAGATCTGGGACTTCAATGCGCCTGCAGGAGCGTTCGTCTGGGCCATAACCTTCCCAGTCTAACACCAGAGGCCTGCAACCAGGGCCTTCACTCCTCAACTCCTCTGCTGACCCACCACGAGGGTCAGACCTTCCCCTGATCCAGAGACCAGCACCCAGAGTCTGATCTCCCATCAACCAGGGAAAACCAACCGGTTCCTCCAGGACGGACCAGGGAAACAACGCCTCACAGAACTTCTTTGTGTTTTCCTCAACCAGTAGGAAAACCATCACAGACCTGAGCGACCAGCTCCTCAGTCTGGACAAAAGGAACAACCAGGAGCTGCAAAGAAGGACTCCTGAAACATCAACTTCATCTTCTTCTCCTCAGCGTGCAGAACCAGCAACCACAGTTAGCAGGAGGTGCTAACTACAGGAGAAGCTAGCAGCTTCCCTCCAGCAGGACAACAACTGAACTCCTTCAAGGAAGTGGTAACAACTGGGCTTTACCTGAGATTAGTTAAACCTGATGCTATGATAGAACTGTTTAACTTTATGAAGATGTGTTGATTCTGTTACAGTGATTGAGTTCTATAGATAATGATATTAGGAGCAGTGATCAACCTGTAAACCAACGTTAGCTCTGCCACAGACACAGGGTCTGCATGCTAATCTTTGCTTTACTAACTAGTTAACTCACAATCCTACACATATCACATCAAAGACAACATCACACAGTAACTGAACACCATCTGACGACTCCTGACGTTTTACAAAACAAGTCTCATTCACATCAAGTCATTCTAGAAATGGTCTTTTAGCAGAGACACACCAGAAGCAGATGCTAAAGACTAGCTTCCATGTTCTATTGTTCTCCAGCACATGGTGGAGACCCAGGACAGACTTCCTGTTCTCTGATAATCTCCATTTGAATGTAGTTTCTTGTCATCCGCCATCTTGTTTTGTAGTTCCATCACACGTCTCACACACACACTCCCTCCACCTCTCTCTCTCTCTCTCTCTCTCTCTCTCTCTCTCTCTCTCTCTCTCTCTCCACACACACACACACACCTACGCACACCAAGCTGAATCTGTGTTTTATTTGTTTTCATTGTAAATAAATATAATGTTTGGAATCATACTTGCTGTTTTATTAATGAGCACAAAGGTGAATGAAATGTCGACTCTTCTGTGTCAAGAACTTCAAAATCCTTCAACCTTTACTGTTAATTCTGGTAATTGTAATTAATTTAACTATTAATTCAAATTCCTTAAATTAACTGTTTATTATATCTTATGAGACTGATAGAACTGAATTGGCTATCAGTTCCTGTTAAGACAGGTGGAGCTCCGAGGTTCTGATACACATCAGATTAAATTTCAATAACATAATTAATAACTATCTTCGATAATTATTAATCATTATCAATAGCCAACGACAACATAAATGGTACCGAACGATCCTTATGAGGTAAGAAATCCCTACATAAATGGCGCCCCGTGGGCAGACCTACACACACGGGCCTCATTTACACGGCAGCGTTTCAAGTGAAACTTCATTATTTTTGTGTTTTTGGTGAAGAAAAATATGTCATATTTACATGTCAACATTTTGAATATAATGTCTGTTTATACCAAAATAGCAGAGATGCTGAAAACAACATAGTTTTCATGTTACGCCACTAGTGGGTGCTGTTGGTTGTTTTTGTAATGAAACCATACACACGTGCAGCAGAGAACAAGATGCTGTAAACATTAGCGATGGGAGAACATGAACGTTCTAGTGGACAGACGGCCAAGTTGGATTGTTATTACAGAGACTGTCAAAATAAAACTGCCAAGTCCCTGGAGAATATGAACAGACGGCGGCAAACATTGTTGTTATTGTCCATCTACTGAGCATGTGCAGAACAACTGTTTATGGTGTGTGTGCATGGAAAATACCAGTGTTACAAAAAAGCTGCATTTTCTCCCCTTTCCACCAAGTCAGAGCATTTTTGTCCAGTTTTCAACAACTTCCAACTACCGTTGTCATATAAACAAACACCTGAAATGCAACAGGAGTTTTCAGTTTGCACTTGAAAATGTGTCGTCCAGGACTTCACAGATCAATCATTCAACTTTTTATATACATTCACTTATTTGTTGGAATGTGGAACAAGTGCTTAAAGTTGCACTGAAACTAGTTATTTTAACTTTGTAATTTCATACTGCTTTAGTGCGCATGCGCAGTAGCAGCGTTTCAGAAAAGTTGTGTTTTCATCCATTTATATTAAGAGTTTTCATGGAAACAAGCCTACGAAATGTAATGAAAACTTGCGTTTGCACTTGAAAATATTGTGGTAAAAACAAGGCATTGTGACATGAAAGCCAAACTAAACTTTTTGCTTTTGCTGCATCTTTACCTACGGTCTATGTAGCATTTTTATTTTTTAACCTCTTCACAACACACTGAAACTGAGAAAGAAAAATTAAAAAAAAGTAAAGGGAGGCGAAGTGGGTCTCTAAAGACTTTTACTCTTATCCTCTGATACTTGACTCTTATTGCCTCTTCGCTCCCGCCTCCTGTCACCGGTGGCAGAAATCGTTGTTTTGCTCCAGGTTTTTGTTGTACAGCACTCCAGGGTGAGGTGTTCATACCTGAGGAGTCCAGTGTCTTCCCAGATCTGACCTGGGGCTTTCTTTGTGGAAGACCACATTACAACTCACAGAGTTAATTTTATTGTTTTATAAAAAACATTTCTCGCAAGGATGTAAAGGGATTTATCACAAGTGCTGTGTCCTTATTTTATTTTTTTTCATTTTCATTGTTTTGTTTTTATCTACTGCCACTACGCTACAACAGTCATTTACACACTCACATACATGCTCAGAAACATAAACCAACATTTTTAGTTTATACTGACCTGCAAATGATTTTAGTTTTTATTCACTTCAACCAATAATATCACAAATGTGTGTTTCTATCCTTCATGTATATACAGTGATAGGCATGCTCACATGCAGTCTTCCATGTTGGTAGTGTGAGATTTGCCCCTGAGGTAGAAGCTGGAACACATCTTTAAGCTTCCTCACCCGTCCTGCCCCCCCCCCCCCCCCCCCCCCCCACCTCCGCTCCTCTGCTCCTCGGTGGCGGTATAAGATATTTATAAGCATTTTGATAGTTTTCTTCCACTCTCTATCATCCGAGGTGAACGCTGTCATGTCGGATTACTCCATAAACCATGCTGTTGTTCTCCTGCTATTCGCTGAAGGCTCCACCTCGCTTGTGTTTTTCTGTTTAGTCCCACTGAGGTTTTGTTCTGAATTATTAATTGTATTTATGTCATTAACCAGATAGTACAGCCTTCCCAGGGCCTGGACCCCGAGTTTGACATGGACTAGAAACACGAGGGCACTGATAAGACTTTTGCACGTGTAACTGAAATCCTCTGCAAAATAAAGTTGATTCATTTAGATTTGTGTGTGTGTGTGTGTGTGTGTGTGTGTGTGTGTGTGTGTGTGTGTGTGTGTGTGTGTATATATATATATATATATATATATGAATAACATATGAATATATATGAATGTATGAATTGCCTCACTGCCAATTCATACTCCATAAGAACAAGAAGAAAGTTCAACAGTGCGGCGTCCTGTGGAACAAAATGACGTAATTTCCTTCGTCCAGCTCCTTCTGGCTGAAGAAATGTGTTCCTGAACTCTGCAGGAGCCGCACTGCTGAAACGTCACTGTGCTGCACATGTGTATTCCAGCTCGCTAATAACCATCAGTCATATTTTAATTACGTTTAGCTTCTAACATCGCCACTGTCTGAGCACCGCAAGTCGTTAAAATGTCGCGATGCACCTGAACGCATCGCTCAAAGTGCTCAGCTCCTGCAGTTAAAACCAGACCAACATGGCGGCTCGGACAAAAACTGTCTTTTATTACTGAAACAGTTCAGAGGAATTCATTTCTGAAAGCACTGGAGGTGAGAACTAAGCAGTGGAGTTGAAATGTTAAAAAAAATGCTTTGCAGACGAGTTGCTGCAATGCAGGGGCGTGGCCTGCCACGATGGGGCGTGGCCTGCCATGATGGGGCGTGGCCTGCCACGAGGGGGCGTGGCCTGCCATGAGGGGGCGTGGCCTGTGAGTTTGACAGCTTCTCCTCAGAGTATGAACAGTCCTGCAGAGAAAGCCTTTTTTTCGGCTGCCAATTTTTTTTTTCCTTGTTCTTACGACTTCAAAAAGGGAGTCTGCAGGGGCCTTAAGGTTCTGCTTCAGATCGCATTGTCAGATAGTAGAGTTTGGTCCAGAGTAGCATTTTTGGAACGTATTTTTTTAACAGAGAGGGTGAGTTCAGTCTTACGTAACGTTTTTGCACTTTTGCAATGATTGAAGTAATTGAAGATGAAAGGTTACTACTGACCGAAATATGAGTTTAGTTGACATGAAAAAGAACTAGTTCATACAATTCTGAATTTACCAAACCTCAAGTCAATCAGTGGTTAAAGAAGATATTCAAAACTGCCTGTTTCTTCCATTTCGAAGGCTTTATTGTTTCCCTGGGTCCCCCCAGGGAGTCTACACCTTAAAAATAACCCAAACTGCTGATATGATCAACATTTTCACCTAAATACAAGTATTTTGAGTCCTTGATGGTCCAAGCGGAATATATTTACCACACAATCAATGATAAGTAGACTTTGATTGCCATCACATCATCAGAGACAGTCCTCTAAACACTGTACTGAGTGTTAAAGTAGCTCAAAACGAGAATGTTGATTTGATGAAATAAGTGCCTTTTTTCTAACGTTATTTCCTTCTTTTGTAAGTTGGTGTCAAAAAAATGTGTACATCTGTGATTTTGTAAATGGCTTTCTTCAAGCCTGGGGTCATTTGTCCGTGGCTCATAGCTGTTATGTAGGTTATTTGATTATAATTTGTAAGAACCCACTCAGAGACTTCGATTGGATCGGCGTTCTGTCCACATCTGACGTTTTCAAAGATTGAAGCCAATAACTCTTGAACCTGGCACTCAGACTGGATGAATCTGATAATGCTTGCTCGGCTTCATTGTCTTCATGGGTGAAAACAAGTAGACAACATAGTAGCACGTCTCTCTTAACCCACATGTACCAACCCTGTAAAGCAACAACACGACAACGGTGGATTACAGGGTTGTGTGCGACGTCATCTTTGGAATCGTGTTTGTTTGCTTCCACATGCATCTATAATTGCCATCACCCTCTTGTCACATGTGCACGTTTCACGTGTTCTGGTTTTCTTTTGTCGTAAGTTAAAATGAAACTTTTACAATTTTCTCTGGTTTATGGAAAATGCTTTTGTGAATGAGAAAGTTTTGGTCGCCATGTAGATTTTTGGGAAAGTAAATCACATCCACAGTGGGTGATGTGCTTTTGAAATGCAGCGAGCCTTCTTTTATGTCTCCAGTGTCGAGCTGAGAACCGTAGACTGTGTCAATATGTAATGAGGCTCCCCTGTTCTCGTTTCTGTCTCCTGGCCAAGTCTCTGTTGGGCCCTCCACACCTGATCGGACATGTTTCCAGCCCAGATAAGGTGTATTAGCATGGTATTTAAAGCTCCCAACATTCAGCACTTCATCATTGGATTTCCAGTTTGCAAATGACACATGGACTCGCAGTCTATGAAGAGTGGATCCAACGCTATCTGTTTGATTGGCGGACGTAAGCACTTGAATGCACAGAGTTGAGAGTACATTCCTGCAACTGCGCTTGTGCAAAAATTGCGCCATGCACCAAGTTTTTTACCCCTTTTCCCTTAATCCTCACACACACACACACACACACACACACACACACACACACACACACACACTGGTAGTGCAGATAGAAAATGGGTTTTGCCAGTGACAATAAGAGATGAATGGAGAAGTGCTCAGAGTAAATGAGGTGATTTCCATGATGAAATAGAGCGATAAAAAGGCAGAGGAGAGATCGCTTTTTCTTCCCCCCTTCTCCCGCTCTCGCTCTCTCTGCCTCTACTCTGCTCTGTCTGATGCCTATTCATCATGAAATCATAGTGATGGAGAGCGAACACACACACACACACACACACACACACACACACACGTGTATGCATGTAGGGAATTGAGGCAAAATCGGACTAAATTCATTCAAAGAAAAGCAGGTTGACGTCCCATCTGAAATGGGCCTGATACCGTATCCCTCCTGCAGGTGACCTTGAAGTGAAGGGGGACGTCACTCTGGAGCGTTTGAGCAGAAACCCGGTGTGTCGGTGTGCATGGATAAGAGCTCCGAGCTCCCGAGGCCTGGAAGAAGTCAGCAAGGAATTATTTAGTGGGCAAAGGCAGGTGCAAGGGCAAAGCCAAGAAGTACTAATGTAAATTTACAGGACTTGTATAAAAGTATATGCTGCCCTCCAGGGTGAAAGGCTGAAGGACTTCACTGTTAAAGGGTCGATCAGTAAGTAAGCAAAGACAATATCTTGAAGTCAATTAGCCAAATAAAACTCAAAGCTATTGGAAGTATTTTTTTAGGAATAAATTATAGATTTAAAAAAAAATCTTTTTGGATGATGTGAATCTTTCAAACAAAACTAGATTGCACAATTTTGGGAAATGCTTTTTTGAGTTGGAATGTGATCTCTCGTGTGATTGTAATGCCAAAAGTACAGTATTGTGCATCCGAGCACCATTTATTCAGGTTCAATATGCTGCTCTAACTTCCTCAAGACGTTACCTTCAGCCAAGCGAATTAGAACGAACCATATCATTCTGTGCAGGCTGTTGAGTTGAGTTTGTTTGTGTTTGTTTGCTTGACCTGAGCCTACATGCAAGCATTTTTTTAGTTGTCTACGTGAAAGTACTGACAAAGTGTGTGGGTTTTATAAGTGGACATATTTTCAAGTTCCCACCTTGCGGTTTTAAATGTACAGTCTACTCAAATACTGCTGTGCTAAGTGAAACTGTTGCATGACTGCTCTGCAGCGCCGACTAGTGCCTGTAGGCTGCATGACAGCAAAACTACTTTATTCAAGAATACAGCACAAATATGTTTAACTGACTAATATTTGTTGTGCCAGCTTCAAAACCTACCTGATAAAATACACACAATGTAATACAGTTTATTGAGTTCATTTATTTGTCATATCCAGATTACATATTGTAACTGAGTATTTGGCAAAAAAAAAAGAAATGGAGCTCTTAAAAATCTGTTGTCCTTTTACAGTTAAATAAAGGTGTGGGGAAATGTGACAATTGTCTATATTTAACAGTGGGTGTTGGTTTTAGGATTTACCCTTTGAAAGCTCTGCTGCTGTGGGTGTTGTTTTATTTAGTCAGAAAAAAAAAAGTGTGCACTTTCAAGAAATGATTTTGGACTCCAGCCATCACATTTATATTCCAGACCCACTTAATCTGACTTAGGGCGGCTCGCCAATGTAACGCTGTGAACGGGATACTGGAGAATCAATTGGCACCTGTTCACATCTATTGTCAATTTAAGGTCATCAATCCCTGAACATGAATTTCCTTGGACTGTTGCGAGAAGGTGGATTATTCCTCCAGAAAACTCATCCATTAGCTGGGAATCGAACCAGGGACCTTGCTCCCATGTGGTGGTTGTGTTGAACCACTAAAAACACAATGCAGTTAAACACTGGCAATCCTATTTTGAGGAGTTTATTCTGCCTTTTCTATAAAACTACAAATTATACACATTGAAGCAAATTACTGGGCTTTAATTTATATATTTTTGTCCACATTGTAAAATATTCACACCCCATGTGGGTTTTCTTCGAGTGTGAATGAAGCTCCATCGTGATGAGACCTGTAACGACTGGAACCACCGACGTGCGCCTCCAATAACCGACACAGGAGTCCCTCGCAACGTCCCCTTCCCGTTAACCGTTCCTAATTTTACCCCCCGATGGCCTGGTAATAATGAAAAAGTAACTGTAATGATGGGGACATCCTGCAGTGACACTGATTGCCCTGTGACTGCACTGAACTCAACAGCAATTCACAAAACACCCAATTTGCATAGACTTTAAAACTGGAAATCATTTACAATGGGCATGAGTCTGGAGTCTCTCTACGTGTTGAAAAAAACAAGTGTTCAGTCTTTATTTGTCATTTGACTTTTTGAGTGCTCATAGTCATCTACCATGAAAGAGAAACAATTTATATTATGACAAATGTAGACTTGCTTAAGGGTGTGTTGTGGACTTTAGTATGAAATTCTTTCATGACAACTATGATGAGAAGCGTTTGGCGGGTTTGTGTTGACGGATGTCGAAACGCCGTCCCACTCTTCCTCTGATCAAACAGAAATTCGGTAAAGATACACCTGAGTCATGTGGAAATTTTCAATTTAAGAGTTTGTTGTTATACCTGCAGGTTAGTTTCCCCAAAGTGATCATTTATCTGATGCGCTTTTTTTTTTTTTTAAAGAGATGAGTGATGCAATTTCCTTAGTCTCCCGCTGTGCTCGGGAGCATCTCATCTTATCTTATCTCATCTCATCTCATCTCATCTCATCTCATCTCATCTCATCTCATCTCATCTTATCTTATCTTATCTCGTCTTATCTTATCTTATCTTATCTTATCTTATCTTATCTTATCTTATCTCATCTCATCTCATCTCATCTCATCTCATCTCATCTCATATCATATCATCTTATCTTATCTTATTTTATCTCGTCTTATCTTATCTTATCTCATCTCATCTCATCTCATCTCATCTCATCTTATCTTATTTTATCTCGTCTTATCTTATATCGTCTTATCTTATCTCATCTCATCTCATCTCATCTCATCTCATCTTATCTTATCTCATCTCATCTCATCTTATGTCATCTTATCTCGTCTTATCTTATCTGATCTCGTCACACTGAACTCACAGTGTCATTCACCTTCTTGAACAATATGGCTGAAGACATGAACTCACACTCAACGGAAACAAGGTAGTTTGGTTACAGGAGAAGGAGCCCAATCAATCTATTAAGGCAGGGGGTGCACTTCCTTTCTTTCATTTTTTTAAGGAACGCTTTTCTGCTATTTTTGTCTATTACCTTATTTTTCAGCAAAACTAAGAAAGAATCAAAACTGGGTGAATACAAGTCAGATAAACGAAATAGAAAGCATTACTATGACACCAACAGATGTTTATTTATATTGAATAAGGAAACGGCTCCACAATCTAAACACATTCACATCAATGGAGTGTCGAATAAGTGATGTTGTGGATAGTTATGTGACTTGACAATAAGAATTCTACCTTATTGGCGTCTTGTTTCTATGTGGACTTTGCATGTTTCACCTCTGCGTGCATTCGTTTTGTCTTCCAGTCCTAAAACCTGCTTGTAGTGATAATTAGTGTCCATACTTGTATATGTGATCAATATTTTAAAGAGAATAAAGCATCATAAGCAAGAAATGCCATACCATCATAATGTAATTTTGTATATACTCTTGCACATACTCAGGTTTGAATATCATTCATCTGAACTCATTCCATCAATATCAAATGACCCATTGTTTCATTACGCAATATCAACCTCTGTAGTGAATATGTTTTCATCTTGGCATTCATTTGTCCTCACATGAAGTTGAGTTCACGGAGACTTCACCAGAGGTGACATTAAGATGTACGTATTTTCCTCAGTTCTCCCCTGTGAGATTTAAAGCTGAGAGTCCAGGAATTCTGAATGGTAAAAATGTCAATTTGGTAGTGTAGTTAACCATTGCATCTTTGGAAGTCAAAGTGGAAAGTGTGAGCTAATTGTCAGCAGCGTTCCCAGTTCCTCTCTCTGTGTTCCTTCCCCCCTTCTGCTCACACAATGACAGCACTTCCTTCCCTTAATATTGAAAGAGACTTGTCACCTCCTATCATTAATCTCCGTCTGCCCCCCCCCGAGCTCTGTGCCCTTGCGGAAAGGTCTTGCACATTAGGAGACACAAGTGTTTGCGACTCCTGAGCGCTCCCAGCGAAAATCCACTGTATGCAACTTGTGGACCATGAAAACAAGATGTCTGTGCAACGGCTGATCTGGCGCTCGGCTGTCTTTGCATTCCCTGGTGTCTTCTGGTCCAGCCCAGAGACAACCTCTCCCAGCGGGGTCGGGAGAACTTCGCTGCAAGAATAGAAAAAAAAAAGCGCATCAAAATCAAGGCTACTGCTGCGTGTAAAAGCTCAGGATCTTTCAGAGAAATCAGTTTAATGGTATGGACATTCTCAACCTTGATAGTGTATTCACTGTTGTGATGATTCCCTACTGAGGAGGTTTACACACAGCTGACATGAACACACAATTTAACATAGTTCTTACAGAAATTGTGTTTCTACATGAAGTTGCTCTTGAATTGAATTTTATTTCAGCCATCTTCACAAAAAACAATACAAAACAAATGTGTACAGACAACAGATGTATATACAACAGACACGCGATTGTGTAGTTCTTCAGCCGAAAGGGTTGAAGCAAAGCTTTTATATACCTACCCCATCTCAACAAAACAAGGTTCTCTACATAATATCACATGCAGAGAATTACTTCACTTATAGGGTTAGGTTTTTTTTTTTTTACAATACACATTAAAAATATATTTTGCACAAGTTTCATATATACAGTTTATACTTTCAAATCAAGCATATACATGTGTGTATACATACACATGAATGTGAGATGTACATTAATATTATACTGTTTCATATTTCCAACACATTTCAATTAAATAGAGTGGCAATATTTAAATGAGCAAAACCTTTTATCATGTTTATTACGTAATCATAAATGATATCCCATTATATACATATTATATATTATTGCTGTCCTAGGTAAAATGTTTGCTCTTCTTTCTTATACTTACTAACAATACATGATTTAAAAAGCTTTTTAAACTGTTTTATGTTGGCGCTTTGTTTAATTTAACCCCTGCTATTGTTAATCTCATCCTATTCAATCTTGTTGAAAAGGATTCAATACGCTAGAAATGGAGTTTTCCTCTTAAATTATAACCCCCTTCTCGCTGTAAAAATCTTTTCTGTAACCCTTTTGGAAGTGAACCTTTACTTGCTTTATAAATCATTTAGACACTTTTGAGTTGGATGAGATCTGGGAGTTTTAAATCAGATTTTTTTTAGGAATAATCCATCAGTGTGGTCTCTATATCCTGTGTTATGTACCAGTCTGATGGCACTTTTTTGCATTATGACTAATGGCTGGGTGTTCGTCATGTATGTATTTCCCCAAACGTCCAGACAGTAACTCAAATATGGTAAAACAAATGTACAATAAAGAGTGTGTAACGCTTTTGGATTAAGAATGTGCCTGGTTTTATCTTAATCTTGCATCAGAGCCATTGTTAATGTATAATTATATGAGTGGCTTGTCTCTCCATCAAACTGTTGCAGGTTCAATTCCACATCTGTCAAGTGTCCTCAAGCAAGACACTGAACCTCAGTTTGCCCCAGTGGACGGACTGAATACCTTGCATGGCACACACATCTTCGTGTGTGAATGAGTGAATATAACTGACACTGGGAAGCAATTATGGGCCTTTAAATCAGAGGACAAGCAATGATTACATGTCATCAAAGTATTTGGTGATGCACAGATGCCAGAGCTCACTTTGCCTCATCGACTTTGGAAGTTTAAATGAAAACCACATAAATGAACATGTTATAACCACGCCCACTGTGTGTGTGTGTGTGTGTGTGTGTGCGTGCGTGCGTGCCTGCCTGCGTGCGTGCGTGCGTGCGTGCGTGCGTGTCTCTTCTTGGTTTATTGATTCAGTAATTGATCAACACCAGTTTGAAAGGAGAGATGTTGCTTCATGTCTTGAGCTTCTGTTGTAATTAATTCATCACAAATCTCATTAATTAATAGATTTTGAATCAAATCGCACCACCAAGGGTCTAAAATCCCACAAGGGTTCATCCAAGCAGAGAGAATTTAGTGAACTCCGACCTGGAGCACGAAACCGGTGCATTAAAGCAAGTCGTCAATCTCACATGTAGACAGGGAGCTTGTAATTGACTATCGGGGTCCAGGATTTAACGTGACAGTGATTGACTGGGGAAGTTTAAATGGAAAAAAAACTTTCATCTTATCACCATATTTGAAGACAACTCAAGGTCGGCCAATTGAATTGCACCGAATGTACTTTAATGTCACCTCTCAATCTGCGCGGTTTGCCCTCGTTTCAGTATCTCCAGTGAGACGGAGACGTGTCCCTGCCAAGGCGCTTGCACTGCAGTCCCGCTGTTTCTCCCACTCACACCAGACGAGAGCCGACTATATAAAGGACGTCACTGCCGATTGAGAGCAAATTTGTTTCCAGACACACATGCACCCCATCTCCGTGCCGCCGCCGTCGTCACCGGCATTTAATTGCACTTGATATTTAAGCACTGGAGCAGATCACATTACAAGTGGCTCTTCCTCCTGTTTGTGCTGGCGGCATATTCCGTTATGCGCTCCTCATTTCCCTAGCCGTCCTTCAGATTGTGTTGAATGTCAGCTGCTCAGGGCTTCTGGATTCTGTATTAATTATAAGTTTGGAGGTGGCTACAGTGAACCAGGCACTGATACAATCGCCGTGGACTGGCAAAGGAAAAGAGGGCATCCTCAGTGCAGACAGACAGGGCTCTGTCCTCAGGACGGACACAGGCAGATGAGACAGTCACCTCAGGATAAACGGCATCGGAGGTTTTAAAAAGGAACGTTGAGGGGGAAAAATATGCTTGAAAGTTGATTGGCTATTAGGATTCACTGCAGTTATTTGCAGTCACCCATTCATAAAGCATTGAGGCGAATTATTCATACTGCAACCTGCAACGTGGAGCTGACGTTAGATTAACGTTAATTGAATTTATTGCTTTAGCATAAAGAAGTAAAGTCCTTATTCCAGGGATGTCAAACACAATTTCAATTCAGTGGCCACTCAGTTCAATGTCTTCTTGAGTGAGTTAAATACAGTGATGTGCCATGTTGACACTTATATTTTGTGGCGAGTACAGATGGATTTTCACAAATGAGGGTGGGCTGTTCCATTCATAACACCTGCAACCAAGGGAAGCTTTTATTTTGACACACCAAACAGGAACACCATGGCAGGACTACATGACACAAAATCCTCTTCACTCCAGGTTGCCATCTTCCAAATATTAAACTAAACTAGATCAACTAACTAATTAATCGAACTACGCAACAAAACACAACACAATGCAGTCATTACCAACACTAACAAGGAGGAGGAGGAGGAGGAGGAGGAAGAGGAGGAGGACCACCACGTTGCCTCTCTGGTGATCATTTAAACTTCAGAACATTATTATAAAATTGTTACTGCCTTTTCTGTCACACACAGGCTGTGTATAGTAAAGTGTAACGTACCTTGTATAGTGCAGTGTATAGCAGTGGACAAACAGTAGAAGACATTTGTACGACGGAAAAAAGAATATCGCCAGTAGGACCTTCACATCAAGAGCTTTAAACATGATCTTTCCCTTCAGCTGACCAGAGTTGGTCAGCAGCACATTGAAATTTACACAAACACCATTAGATTTACACAAAAAGATTTATATCTCATGTTTACCCACAGTAGAGAAAGTCTGGATGTGCAAACTTCAAAAACGTCACAACAAATGTTCAACTAAGCGCTAGCATACCAATATTTTAAACAACTATATTCTTGCCTAAGACACTACTAAAACTACACTCTGTACACTAATATTTCAGATTTTTTTACTCACAGCTGTTTTCTCTTTCTGGAATCTCTTTTGGCATCTCTTGCCAACTGCATTATGGGTAATTTGGCTTCCTCAGCCTGCACAGGTCAGGCGTCTGTGTATCCTTGATAAAGTGGGCGGAGCGAGGACACATGTATTCCATATGCACTGGGTGAGAAACAGCCGAAGAGTTGGGCCAGTACTTGAGCCCCGTCTCCACCGCACACAAGTGCCGGGACGGGGCGGAGCGGTACGGAGCAGTTCGGAAGCACTAACCCCGACCGAAATTTTGGGTCGCGTCTCCACTGCAGAGAGGAGCATGAAAAGTGGGCGGGGCTTATGAGCCCCGCAGAAATGTGACATTATAACAGAAAAGAACGTGGTCAGATGTAGATCTTATGAATCCTCTGTTGTTGTTTAAATTCTCCACTTTGCACTGTTATTTTTTGCAGCGGAAAAAAAAAAGTTATTTTTTGCAGCAGTCATTTTTTGCAGTGGAGAGCTGCAGCGCAACTTCCGTGTTTGTTTTGAGAGAGCGAGTCGCTCGGCCGCTTGGCCAGCGACTTGAGGCGACGTGCCTCTCACTCGAGCGCTCGGGTGTGGGGCAAGTGGCCGGAGCGTTCCCCCCGGTTGGTTGAGGCACAGACACGGGAGTCTGAGCTTTCTGCTCAAAACCCAGGAGGTTTTCCACTCCGGCGCCGCGCCGCGCCGCAGCGCCGCGCCGCGCCGCACAGCACAGCGCCGGAACACGGAGGCGCCGAGCTCCGAGCTCCTTTTCATGGCTTCCGCGGTCCGTCCCCGCGATAAAGCGCCACTGACCGCGGCTGAACAGAACGCTGACCGCCTCTGGGAAGCGGAGCTGCCGGAGCGCGGTCAGGGCCGGAGACGAAAGCTCCAGACTCCGGTGTCCCGGACGCACATCAGCGCCACGGCGAGCGCTATGCTGCAAACAGAAAACTCCAACACGATGCAAAGTCCCTCCCCCCGGTCTCCCCCTGCCTCAAGTCGCTCTTTCACAACAAACACTAAAGTTGAGCAGCAAAGAAAAGAAAATGAAAATAAAAACAACCAGAGCACAGCTGACCACACTGACAGCAGAGGATTCATCCAGCCAGCACATTAACATATTGAGGGTGTGTGGTAAATCACTGACCAATCAGCAGACAGCAGCTCAACCTCAGACCCGTTCCATGGTCCTGGTACCCCAACGGAAGGGTAGCGGAAAAGCGGTCGCCTTTGGAGCGGTCTGGAGCGGTTTAGACTGCTTTACATGTCGTGACACGCGAGCCGGAGCGGTTTAAACCCGTCTAGGCTGGTACTTTTTGTGCGGTGGAGACGGGGCTTTGGTGTCCCACTGATGCCGTTTCATGGGTACATGAGAGCACAAGTATGGACAAGTGTGGCTGTGACTTGTGCAGCCTCTCTGCCAAACCAGGAAATAGCGGTGTTGAGTCCTTTGGGCTATGAAAAGCAAAACATGCTGACACTTTCAAACCTCTCGGTACTGTAAGCTACCGGAAATTGAAAAAGAAATTATAATTCTACTTTAATTAAAGCAAATAATTAAAATTAATATTTAATTCATTCAATTCAGCCTTGCCTACCCTGACTGCACGTAAAGTGGTAAAATAGTGCCACAATAACCTTTAAGTTAAAGTTTTTTTTTGTATATTCATGACAATTACTACAGACAATAACTACAAGCTCAACATACAGCCAATTTTATTGAAATATTCTGCTGCAAAATGAAACAAAATGTCCACACAAATATGTTTCCTAGAGTTATTGCACTCTGATAGCATGGTTTTGGGGCGACTGCTTGTTTGCTCATTTTCATTCCAGCATATTGGATATCTCAGCTCCGGTCTCAGTGTTGTTTTGTGCCTGCTACTCTCAAGAAATGTGTTTAAAAAAAAAAAAGAACAAAAACATTTAGTTTGATACGTTAATGAACAGATGCAACAACAGCAGCTACTTAATCAATCAGCATGACGGTTTAATATTATGCTACATGATGTCATGAATGTATAATTATTCATCTCTATGGAGGGAAAAGAAATGATAAAGGATCGAGGTGCAATGGTATGAAAACACAAAATTAATAAAAAGCCGTTTAAAAATAATTTTCTTCGGATTCTATCTTAATTTGAAAAAAAAACTCCCTGTCATTGTCATCTTATCACCTCACATTCATATTCCAGTTTTCTATATTTCAGGGTAATCTCACTTGATTTTGGTCGCATTTATCCTGTATGATTTTAGTTTGTGAACTGTCATTTCAGTTCAGGATCTAAAATACCAATAAACATTAATTAGCATGGCTTACCAAGAAGTAAGAGCTCAGTTCGTGCAACTTTTAACCAGCCAGTCCCAACATAATCAGTATTCTAAATGCAGTGTCTATCCTGTCCTCAGTTCAGTCCGAAAAACTGAAGAAACTCTGACAGGAGTTTGAAAAAGCTGCACTGAAGACAAACCAAGTGACTCACTTTTAACACCCAAGGCATTACTTGAATTATACTACAGCTTCAATGTATTATTTGTCATTTTTAAACTTTTGAAGGTCATCCCGCCACCAGGTTTGAGCCTTGCTGTCAGTCGGTTCAGGCCTGTGGGCTTTATGTTTGACTCTCATTTTATTTCCTCGGTCAGACAAATATATTCTGCCCATGGAGGGGATTTTCAGCCTCAGATCCAAGCTAAACACTTTATCTAGATTCCCACACAAAGACAATTATCAGCATAAACCTCAAGTATGTGCATTAGGAGTCAATGTTAACAGCCATAATGAAATGAATGCAGAATGTGTACCAGAGTCTCTGTCCTTTAAAAAAAAAAAATGGCTCTGTGCAATGTCAAGCTTTGCTTTGAGTGAAAGACCTGTCAGCCTGCATACTGTGAAGGCTGAGTTTTCTTAAACTGTGATGGATTATCTATGGCAGCAAGTACACTGCTGAAGTGAATGAAATCAATGCTCGTATGTTGTGACCGCTGGAGTTGGGACATTTTTACAATTTACTCCAGGAGTGGAGTCACTCTTTAAATGTTGGGGAGTTGTTTTTTTTGTTTTTTTGTTTGTTTGTTTTTACAGCACTTGCCCTTCATTACTAGATTTAGATAAGATATTATTTGATTGTTCCCCACACATAAAGAGGCTTTTTTTTTTTTTTTATCACCAATGAAAAAGTGACATCAAAAATGAATTGGTGAAGACAAATCGAAAATAACATTCAAATCCAGGCCGCTGCCTTTCTGTGTGGAGTTTGCATGTTCTCCCATGTGTGCATGGGATTGCTCCCACAGTCCCCCAAAAACATGCAGTGTGGGTCCCTGAGCTCTGTTTTGTTCTCTTTATAAAACTTAAAAAAAAAAAAAAAATCAGTACTCTTGATTGGCCTTGATTAGGTGTATCTTTAAAAGTGCCATATTATGGAGAATTCATGTTATAAAGGTTTTTTCTAACAGTAATATGTGTCCCCATAGTTGTGTATGAGGTCCCAGGAGTGAAGAAAGTCTGTCTTCGTTCTCACTTGCTTACTCCACCTCTAAGCCAAGGTGAGCGCATACAGGCAAATCACATTTTCCCTTCATGACATCACGTGGGGAAATAACCCCTTCCTCTGGTAGTGGATACTCACTTTGACCCCCCCACTCTTAAAATTAGGAGTGGGCACCATTTTTTCTACTTTCAAATGCTTCTGGAAAACAAACATGAAGTAGGTGTGGACAGACACAGATCATTAGCATTTAAAGGTACAGGCACAGAAACAGCCTGTTCTAAGTAGAGCCACCGGAGGGACTTTTAGACTGGATGAAGTTCTAGACCAAGGCTGGATCGAGGGAAATACACTTTGCATACAATGTTGTTGGACCTCTGACACTGATGTGAAATGACTGAAAAACTGAAGATGCTGTTTAAACTGTGAATCTGTGTGTGTGTGTGTGTGTGTGTGTGTGTGTGTGTGTGTGTGTGTGTGTGTGTGTGTGTGTGTGTGTGTGTGTGTGTGTGTGTGTGTGTGTGTGTGTGTGTGTGTGTGTGTGTGTGTGTGTGTGTGCGTGTGTGTATATATATATATTTGAAACAACAAATTCAAGAATTAAATGCAAAATAAAACTAAACTCTATACAGACTTGGATGAAAAGTTGACATTAACATATTTGTTTATTCTGAAGACAGATTCAATAAAACTTTACATTTACTTTGAGCTTTCCCTACATAAATAATACATCATCCCTCTCAGTGTAAACATCCATGTTCTATATTTTAAAACCTCCCAGCTAATTTAATTCCTTCCTCTCCACTCGTGTGTATAACTTCATAGCTGCAGGAAATCCAGGTGGTAATTATGGTTCCTCTATAATGCAAGAAGGGGAAACATGGAGGTAATTTTTGCAGGTAACACGGTTGAGCTGCAACAGTTTGATCGCATTGGAAAGTGAAATGATGCATTTGTGATTTGCAGATCTTCTCTTTAAAAAGTGTACATTGAAAATAACATGGAGTATGAAGAAACCTTTACCGTCCTGTACAGAAGGAAACACACAGCTGGTGCAAACATAATAAAATCAATGTGTTTTAATGGTGAACGTGTGTGTAGCTCTGAACTAATTAGCAGTTACGCTGCTGTTCTTTGGTATGAATACTTACATCTGCTAAATGACACCAAGTTCACAAACATGGTCACCAGTAGATTCAGATACGTGGACTTCGCAGGACTAATTATCCTGCGTCTTTCGCTGTGTCAGTTTGGAAGTGGGGTGTTTTCTTACAGCTGGCAGAGCAGATGACAAGCATAGATGTTGTCAGAAACAGATGCACTATCAAATTCATGGCTGAAGTATCAGCAAACTTAGTTGTCAGCCTCCTGTCCTTAAAAAATTAAATTAAACTAAAAAAAACAGCCATTTAAATTAGATGTGTGTTTGATCTAGCTTTAAGAAGGATGGGGGTGTCTTCCAGTTTTGTTTGTTAGTAAAGTGTCTAGGTTTTTAAGGTGTTTTAGTTGAAGCCCAAAAAGTTACCAAAAATGATCATATTCCTTTTGAAAATGTGTTTTTTTTTTCCCAAACTTAAGCTCAAAACTCATACTCACAAAAACTCAAGATAGAAGGACATGTATGATTCGTCAAATTGCTATGATTGGGTTGAAATGATGCTTGGATTTTGGTATTTGGTTGTTGTTGATTTGTAACATGTGAAAATGTCTTTGTGTGTGATTTTAGCAGATGTTCTCCTTTATAAATTGATGTAAAACCCTAGAATGTTGCAATTTGTGCCAGAGCTTTCCATTTTACTCTCATTCAGGAGGCAGCCATTTTTTAAAGTGTGAAGTAGAAATACAGATACTTTTTTGAAAAAAAAACAAGATGCCCAAAATAGAGTAACAATAAATAAATAGTTTGTTGCTTGCCATCTCTGCAAGAGGGCTTAGGCTTGTGGAAGGATTTGTGTAGAAAAGTTTGACCTCCACTTCTGCAATGGGAGAAGAAAATCTCCAAACTGCTCATTTTGTTATCATTTCTTTTTAAGGGATTGGTTTCAGGATTAGGATTCCGATCAGATTTCCGAGTAACTTGGAATGAAGGCTGCAAGATAACACCCCCCCCCCCCCCCCCCACACACACACACACACACACACACACATCTATCCATAATGCAGTTGGAAATAATCAGGATAATTCCTTCACTACATTGGTAAATGTGCTGCTCAGTAAATAATGATTGGCAGATGATGGGATCTACTAAGTCGAAGTTTCCAGACATGGAATTCTGCTCACGCTATCCATTGAGTATTTACTATCAGGATAAAGGTAGATTGTTCAACCAGCTCAGTAAGACACAATTATATAGATAATGCAGGCAGTTGAGGCCTGGAACTTTACGGAACTGAGCTAAGAGGTTATTTATGAATAGGATGAGTTAAACAGATAACGATTGTTTCACCAATCATTTAAAATACAGAGCATACAAACTGTTAAAGGCGACAAAATATACGATCAAATCCCCCTTAGATACCAAGATATAATAGTTGGCAGGACTGTGTATGTTTATGTTACATAATGTGATATCATAATTGTACTTCACATATTTTATCTATTTGTTTGCAAAGTGACAGAATGTATTTCTGTTTCTTTTCCCAGAAGAATAGTAAGATTTATTTCACTCCTTCAAGTGTAGTTAACCTCATAAGACTGCATCACCAATCCTATTGAGAATTACTCAAGCCAACATGGAGTATTGTTTATAACTGTTTGAAATGGAAGACCTGTTTGGAGTTTTGGCCAAAGTCATGTGCTACATGATGTGTTGTGTCATAGTTGAGGTTGTGAAGCCTCCTACAGTGATGGGAACATGTGTCTTTGTTTTCTGTTTTCTATACGTACTATCGATACGTGCTGGAAACATGAGAGCCGCTCAGCCGCCGGTCAACTGGAGGTTTCGACCACTCCGCCTCTTTCTCTGTCCTCCAGCTGCTCTCTGCTGTCAGGTGGAACCAGAGGGGCTGGCCTTAATTATGGGGAAGAGGTTGACTGTGACACTGATGCAGGATGTGGTGATGGTGTCTCGGAGGCCGGGGCCGAACGGGGCAGGCCTCGCTCCCCGGAGCCGCATCCTGAGACAATGAGAGCTATTGCCGACCATCTGCTGCCGCTGCGCCCCCACAAGGGCTCTGGGCACAGGGACAAATAAATGTGTGTGTGTGTGTGCGTGCGTGCGTGCGTGCGTGCGTGCGTGCGTGCGTGCGTGCGTGTGTGAGAGAAAGCTGCCTCTTCCAGGCATCTTCCACAGCCTCACTACTGTCACTTCACTGTTTCTCCCGCTGGGTGCCCCCCCCCCCCCCCCCCCCCTGCTGACACATCTACCTTTCAGGAAAATGGGGCACAGTAGCAGCAGGGTGTGTGGAAGGAAAAATAAAAAAAGCGAAAAAAAATGTACAAACTAAATTAAAAATGTAGGAATCTGTGAGAAATCTGCTACAGTCTCAGTTTTGCAAAATGCTTTCTAGGTTTCATTCAATATGATGATTTTATCACGATCCGACTGTTGGCTGATTAATTCATAGATTTTGTTCATGTTCTTTTCATATAACAAATAACAAATGCAAAACTTGACACTAATGTTGATCTCTTATGCCTTTTGAGTCAGACAAAGCACTGTCAAGTGTTGCTTGCACTGGTGGAGTTATGACTATGTACAATGGATGTGAATTGCTCAATTCTGTCTCAGGGGACTAGCAGTACACGCTCACGTAGAGAAAAACTTTCTGGTGGTTTTTGGACTTTTCTGTGTTCAATTTGATGTTTGTCCTTGCCTGGTTTTCTGTGGGTACTCAGCTTCCTCCCAAAGTCCAAACACAGGTATATTAGTTATTTGCTATCTCTAAAGTTTCTTTGACACGACAATGTTTCAAGTGAAAACACATCTGTTTTGTGTTTTTGTTTCTTGAAAATCTAGTGTTTCAGAAACGATGACTGTTTACACATTAAAATGGCAGAAATGCTGAAAACAATGGTGTTTTCATGTCGGGCCACTAGTGGGTGCTGTTTGTTTTAGCACTCACACGTGCAGAGAACAATATGTTATAAGCATGAACGAATGGAGAGTACAAAGAAAGTGGGATGGACCACCAAGTTGGATTGTTATTATGGTGACTGTCAAAATGAAAGTACCAAATCCCAGCAGAGTATGGACTGGGAGTCATGACAAGTTGTGTGGAGATGCAGTGAGCTTGTCTCTGTGCTGGGCCTGTGACGGGCTGGAGACCTCTCCAGCATGGCCGCTCCTCTCTGGTGTGACCGCTGATCAATACTTAGTTTGATGAATCAAGTATGGAGGATGGATTCAGTCTGTCCAGTCGAAATACTGGTCGGAATCCCAAAACTGTGGCGGTTGTTTTGCTTCCTGAATACATTGATTGCATCAAAGGCGAGATAAAATCTGAAGATGACCAAGAATGTCAAAACGAGATGTGAGGTGAAGGCCTTCGGTTGCCCAAGCTCACGTGGCGGCACAAAGGAATGGTTGGAAAAAAGAAGAGATGTAGGTTTTTTTTTGTTTTGTTTTTTTTTACAAATCCGCCATCTGACCTGACTGAACCTGGAAACCTTTAGAGACATCAAATCCGCTACAGCAGAGGAATCTCTTGGAAATATAAAATTCCTTCGATAAAGCGTACCAGCAGACAGAGACGCGAAACTCCAGAATGGATTTTAAAAAAAATGTTGGTTTTCCAACTAAAAGATTTTGATTGTGTCCACTGTCTGTCTTTCTTTACATTTTTGTGCGATTTTTTTAAAAATTGTATAAAATCTTTTTATTGAGAATTGTTCCCTTCATATTAGTCCATTCTAAATGCTCTGCCTAAAAGGCAATAATAATAGTGCTGTGTGTCCTGTATTTCCAACTGGACAATTCAAAATATTAAATTCAGATGTTCAAAAGGTTTTCAGAGTTTTGAGGGTCATGTTTCATAAGTTTTACGCTTACCTTGTTGGTGCAGTGGAAATTAAGTACATTTTGGACATATCTGTATTTTCTGACAGACCTTTACACTTATTTGCTACATTTTGAGACAAATACTTCCAGTGCATTTATCGCCATACCTGCTGATTTGCACACATTTGTACAAAACTCAATCATGGGTTAATTGCATATTCTTAAAATGTTTTTAGTAGAGTGTTTATCTTTTTTCTATGGATTATTATGTATTTTCTGCTTCTTTTTCTGCTGTTTTTGCTGTTGTAAGAAGTGAATTTCCCTGTGAATGATGTCTAATCTAAATGTCAGTACTCTATCCGCCTTACATTTTTATTTTTGGACATTATCAACAGTAATGCTGCAGAAGTTAGTCAATGTAAGGTGCCATTAACTTATTGTATTCAAATGGAAACCGAAACCTGTTGTGTTTTGGGGTCTGTTTACATGACTACAGTAGTTTGAGCCACTAAAAATGAAACTTTTTGAAAACACTTGGAGTCCGTCTCCATGTAGACGAAGGATAAATCCGTTTTTCTGAAACGCTGCTACTGCACATGTGCACCATGGCCATAGTTAATAATTCTTCTGCACATGCTCAATAACAACAACGTGTTCCTCCATCATGTCACCCCCAGTCCATATTCTGCAGGGATTTGTTAGCCTTCGAGTTCAAATTTACCAGAGTACATTTCAAAACATGTACTATTATTTTAGTTTTCCTTAAGTAAAGCGGTTCAATCTGCACTTTTAATTTAATTTCATACTTTTTTTTTCCACAAGTGTTTGCAATTCCCCTGCATTAAATTACTTTTGCCACATCTGCAGAGGAATAAATTTGCTTCTCATTACAGTACCGTTGAACCAATTCTCTGTCTTCTACAGAGAAATGATTACATCTGAGCGTGGAGGCTCACGACTTGGCTTGTTTTGCATTACCAGTGCATTCACGTTTCAAACGTTAACTGTTTTCCTGCCCTGTTGTGACTTGTGACTAACATGAAACAGTTTCCCATAAGAAACCTTCACCATGGACTCCAAATTAAAAATGTATTTTTTAAATAAATCGAATTTAATATCCTCATTTACACTGGCGTCATCTCTGGGTTGCAGCTGCCTCTGGATTCCAGAACAATCAAGCTAATTAAACCCTCCCACACCGTGTTGTCAAACATTTATAACCCCAATATCAGCTCTGCTGTCAGATGATTACTGCCTGTCACTGGGGGAGTCACGGGAAGTGCACTGTTGTTTCTTCTGTGTCTCACAGAATTTCTTTTGTTTCTGCATCTTTTTCTGTCTCAGGTTTTTTTGGGGGTTTTTTTGCATCTCATTCTATCTTTACTTCTTTTCCCTCTTACGTTCCTGTTCCTGTGCCTGTTTGAATGTGTCGGCCCGTCGCTGCATCTTCTGTCACTTTTAATGATGTGCTAAGGGTCGGGCTGGGATTCACCTTTGTTCATTTACCATAGAAATCAAAAATGTGGTTAGTACAGCCAGTTGGCCCTCTGTGTTGAACGTTCTGCTGCTACATGCTACTAAATGGAGACCGACGTCTCGTCATCCAGCCACGAGGCATTACCGTTACCTTGCACTTTGCAGCAGCTTTATTCTAAAAATACATATTTTTTCAACTTGTATGACCTTCCTAATAAGTTTTTTCTCAGCTCATTACGAGAGTGCAACTCTGCAATGCATGCAGCCTCACAAAATGAAAAAATCCTTTTCTGTTCCTGCTGTACCAGCAGACCTCTGCAGGTACTCATAATCCATACTCCATTAAGAGTTTCTTTGAAATAAAAACCAACTTGCGACTTAGCAAAGTAACTTTTACATTGCTCTTAATCATCTCCCTTGTTTGGGCCTTTTTAAATAATGTGCACATAGCTGCGTCGATGCAGTTTTGCCAAGTCAGCACTTTGTAGGTCAGTATAATTACTGATTCGCTCATTAAGTTCAGCTACAGTTGCATCAGTTAGTTAGAGGGATTTGCTCTATATTTGTGAAAGATTTAATGACATTGAAACAAGGCAGTGAAAAAGCTGCGGACAAGATTTATTTAAAAAAAAAAGTGTTTAATCTGGTCCTCGTCCTTATCAAAACAGGAAATTAGTGAAATGATAATCATCGAGACGAGCAGTCATGCTAACATCTGGCTCAGTGAGGATGAAAGAGTGCGACAGCAGCTCGACAACAAGTAATGTGTTCACAAAGACTTCCCTGGTGTCGATGTGGCATTTAGCCTCCGTTCACACGCCAAGTCTTGTTGCACAATTCAGAGTTTTTTTCTGGTTTCTGTTTTTCTGGTTGATCATTCACATTACATTTCAAACATTTTGGACCCGACTGTTTCGGGCCCCAGAGCTCATCAGTACACTATTTACACATGGCACACCAGTCAGCATCAGGGTTGCCAGATGTTACTCTGAGTTTCAGCCCAAACAAGGTAAAACCCACACATCATGTTAAAACCCGGAAACATATTATATGTATAATTAAGAACATGCCATGAACACACAAATGCACAAAATAAACCAAGTTAAAAGGTAAGAGAGTTTGACTCCCCGATTGAGGGATACCTGCCATATCTGGCAACACTGGTCAGCCTGAAGATTCATTTTCACATGATTGTTAAATACGAGCCGACAAAATCGAGGCAACATGACAAGAGAAAGAAGCAGGAGAATGAGGAAAACAAGAACACATCTTTTAATATTTTAGCAGAGCCGTTTCCTCCGGTGCTTCTCCGTGACGTCAAGGAGGAACCGCATGTAGAAAAATATCTGAAATGGCACCACATATCTGTGAGACCTGGGTCTGGTGTGAAAAATATTTGAATCAGTTCACATTTCCCTGCAGTGTGAACGAGACCCTTGTCAGTGTCATGATCCCCTCGATTAGCTCCTACCAGTCAGACCAGACACATTTCGACAAGACAAGAGTTGCAAGAACAAAACTTCTTTTTTAAATTAAGAAAGTAAACAATCAGAGAACCGAGCTAAATGTGTCCTCCCTCTCAAATGACCTAAATACTGTTTGGGCAGCCAAAATGAACAAAAGAAAGGAACCCAACGGACACACAAAGGAGAAGAAAACCAAAGTTGAAAATGTTTCTTTAGGGTTAACTGGTAGTTTGCATCCTTAAACCAGTGTTTTTCAACTTTTTTGAGCCGAGGCACACTTTTTTCTTTGGAAAAATGTGGAGGCACACCACCACCTGAAAATGTTAAAATGTGAAACTCTGTAGCCTCTATTAACAATATAAAGTCTTTCTCATCAAAGTTTTATCAACAGGAGTCAAATAAATACAGAAAAAAGTATTTCCCAATTTCTTTTTTTTAATAGTGACTCACTCAGTGTGAAACCTGGACCTGATGGATGAAGAGCTGAGATCCTGGTTCACATTCTTCCTTTTCAAAAACTTCTCCATCACTGTCACTGACACAGTACTTTGATACAAGATGGTAGCAGGAGGTGGAGATTAACCACACTGACGTCTGTCACTTTACATTTCACCGGCAAAGTTCTGTGCTGCCCTCTAGTGGCGAAGAGTATTTATACATGATTACTCTTCAACACACTGCTCTCACAGCTGACAGCGGCTGTGAGAGCAAATGTTTTTTCGAAAAAAAATGTGAAATTGGATACTTTCCCACGGCACACCTGACTAGATCTCGCGGAACACCAGTGTGCCGCGGCACAGTGGGTGAAAAACACTGCCTTAAAGCAGTGATTCCCAACCGGGGGTACACGGACCCCTAGGGGTACGCGAGGGTATTGCAGGGGGTACGCAGAAAGATTATAAATTAGCCTACAGTATCCACACACACAAAAAAAATTATACTATATTATATTGTATTATATCATGAATTTTAGTAAGGCCATACGTTTATTTTCCATGAGTAGCAGTTCGTCCACAGTGATTGTAACACTACAATGCACATAATATGAAAAGACTATAAAGTGGCGCGCTTTAAAAAAAAAAAAAAAAAAAAAGGTTCACGTTCTTGCTGCGGGCGCGCACGATTCGCGAAGCTAGCTAGCTAGCTCTAGCTGCATACCGACTGTAAACATGGATGCATGGCTAGGCAGGAGTAAACGTCCAGCTACCGCTACTGCTACCGTCGCCTCGGACGCAGGCACAGGGGAGCCCAGTGAAAAAGGAATTATGAAAGACTTATGAAAGACAAGCAAGCGCAAGTGTCTCATTAAAAGGTATGTTTTTACACTCACAATAATTGTTTTATTTAAATGAGCAGTTGGATAGAAAGACAAAGGGTTAAATATAAGTACACATTAAGGCGAATAATCACACACGAGAGAGGGGGTACTTTTCACATGGAAACCAGCTCAAGGGGTACACTGGTCAAAAAAGGTTGGGAACCACTGCCTTAAAGGACCCATATTGTCTATATTCCATGTTTCAGTCCCTCCTCTGCTCATGTGGATAATAATGTGGCTGATCCAGTAGAAACACTCACAACTAGTGAAATTCTAGTATTTCTTGGACTGAGCTGACGTCACCTCTCATGATGGTGTTTCTCAGCTCCTCCACCTCTCATGATGGTGTTTCTCAGCTCCTCCACCTCTCATGATGGTGTTTCTCAGCTCCTCCACCTCTCATGATGGTGGTTCTCAGCTCCTCCACCTCTCATGATGGTGGTTCTCAGCTCCTCCACCTTCTCCACCCTCACGGAGACTGCAGCCCAGCCCACAGCCGCCTCCTCCACCCCCTGGGTGACGTAGCCAGCAGCTCATCTGGTAGTTGTAGTAATGTACTGACACATCTCGGCCCTCCTTAGTCTTTTATTGTGGGAATAGCAGCAGGTTTCAAGAGGAGCTTCTGAGGAAGTCCAGTTTCAAAGTACCGTAGTTCTGGAAGCTTCTTTGGTGAAGAGTCGCTCACAAACAAACATTGTTTGTGGAAAACAACAACAAGTCCAGACACATTGGCCGCTGTGCTTCTTCTTCCACAAGACAAATAGTGAGGAACCATACTGGTACCTGAAAACACATTTTCTCCTGTGGACATGAAGGTGAAAACACATTTTCTCCAGTGGACATGATGGTGAAAACACATTTTCTCCAGTGGACATGATGGTGAAAACACATTTTCTCCAGTGGACATGAAGGTGAAAACACATTTTCTCCAGTGGACATGAAGGTGAAAACACATTTTCTCCAGTGGACATGAAGGTGAAAACACATTTTCCTCCAGTGGACATGTAGGTGAAAACACATTTTCTCCAGTGGACATGAGGTGAAAACACATTTTCTCCAGTGGACATGAAGGTGAAAACACATTTTCTCCAGTGGACATGATGGTGAAAACACATTTTCTCCAGTGGACATGATGGTGAAAACACATTTTCTCCAGTGGACACGAAGGTGAAAACACATTTTCTCCAGTGGACATGATGGTGAAAACACATTTTCTCCAGTGGACATGATGGTGAAAACACATTTTCTCCAGTGGACATGAAGGTGAAAACACATTTTCTCCAAGTGGACATGAAGGTGAAAAACACATTTTCTCCAGTGGACATGATGGTGAAAAACACATTTTCTCCAGTGGACATGAAGGGGAAAACACATTTTCTCCAGTGGACATGAAGGTGAAAACACATTTTCTCCAGTGGACATGAAGGTGAAAACACATTTTCTCCAGTGGACATGAAGGTGAAAACACATTTTCTCCAGTGGACATGAAGGGGAAAACACATTTTCTCCAGTGGACATGAAGGTGAAAACACATTTTCTCCAGTGGACATGAAGGTGAAAACACATTTTCTCCAGTGGACATGAAGGTGAAGACACATTTTCTCCAGTGGACATGAAGGTGAAAACACATTTTCTCCAGTGGACATGAAGGTGAAAACACATTTTCTCCAGTGGACACGAAGGTGAAAAACACATTTTCTCCAGTGGACATGATGGTGAAAACACATTTTCTCCAGTGGACATGAAGGGGAAAACACATTTTCTCCAGTGGACATGAAGGTGAAGACACATTTTCTCCAGTGGACATGAAGGTGAAAAACACATTTTCTCCAGTGGACATGATGGTGAAAACTACATTTTCTCCCAGTGGACATGAAGGGGAAACACATTTTCTCCAGTGGACATGAAGGTGAAAACACATTTTCTCCAGTGGACATGAAGGTGAAAACACATTTTCTCCAGTGGACATGAAGGTGAAAACACATTTTCTCCAGTGGACATGAAGGTGAAAACACATTTTCTCCAGTGGACATGAAGGTGAAAACACATTTTCTCCAGTGGACATGATGGTGAAAACACATTTTCTCCAGTGGACATGAAGGTGAAAAACACATTTTCTCCAGTGGACATGAAGGTGAAAACACATTTTTCTCCAGTGGACATGAAGGTGAAAACACATTTTCTCCAGTGGACCATGAAGGTGAAAACACATTTTCTTCCAGTGGACATGAAGGTGAAAACAGATGTGGAACAACAAAAACAGCAGTTCAATGTGAAGCAGCAGAGACTGAGAGAGCAGAGAAGAGGCTCCTTGGCACATTGGTGGGCGTGTCTTGTTTTGGTTTCTCCTCATGTCAATCTTCCTGGAGGCGGGGCTTCTCCAGCTCTGTGACGTCATCAAATAGAATCAAGGTGTTGAGCTCCCCCACCAGGTAGAACAGAGAAACATCACTGTGAACTCAAGCTGGAGGGAATCAATGAAAAAAAAC